>NC_059389.1:30655000-30765000 GCF_019703515.2 Myxocyprinus asiaticus
CATGCAAATGTGAAATAACAGGGTGAAACTTAACTTCTCCGGTTACCTTGATAGAAAGGCTTTGCAATGGCGAAATAGGGGCAAGGACTTCCTGTTCAATAGAAAACCAGGGAGGGGCTCTTTCAGGTGGAAGTGACCAATGAGCCAAATGCCTGAGACCGAACTAATAATAATAAAACAAGATCTTGGGTAGGCCTAGCCCACCTTTGTCAATCGGCCTATGTAATTTATTGAAATGTAGTCTGGGACGTTTACCATTCCAAATGAAGTACTACGCTATGCTATCAAATTGCTTGAAATAAGAGAGGGGTACATCTACAGGGAGTGACTGTAGCAGGTAGTTGAATTTTGAAATACAATTCATTTTAGTAACATTAACCTTCCCAATCATAGATAAATGTTATGAAGCCCACCTACCCACATCGCTTGAAAACCTTTTTATTAAAGGGTCAAAATTAACTCTAACTAAATCAGACAAATTTGCTGGGAATAAAATGCCCAAATACTTAATGCCCTGTTTGAGCCACTGGAAGGCGCCCGGCTGGAAGACCGTTACTGGGCAATAATTCTGTGGAGGCAAGGCATAGATCTAGTTGGGTCGGAGACAAATAATAAAATATCATCTGCATAAAGCAAAAGCTTATGTGCCACACCTCCCGCCATCACCCCTGGAAAATCATCCTCCTTTTTATCGCGGCTGCTAATGTTTCCAGGTCAAGACAAAACAATAATGGGGAAAGAGGGCAACACTGCCGGGTGCCCCTATCCAGAGTAAAATAATCTGAAATTAATCAATTTGTTTGTACCACTGCTACAGGGTGTCTATTATGCAACTTAATCCAACCAATAAATGTACTTCCGAACCCATACACTTCCAAAATCTTAAAAAGATAATCCCATTCTACCATATCAAATGCTTTTTCGGCATCAAGTGAGATAGCAGCGACCGGAGACTGATCATTCGCTACTGACCACATGATATTGATGAAACGCCTAATGTTGTCAGAAGAGCTGTGGCCCCGAATAAACCACCTGATCTGTATATAAGAGATATCATAACTTTACTTAATCGGTTAGCCAAGATTTTTGACAATATTTTTACGTCTAGCTGGATCAGGGAAATTGGATGGTAACTTTTACAGTCGCTTGGATCTTTGTCCTTTTTAAGAATCAGACTGATCCGGGCTTGTGTCATGGTTGGCGGAAGCTTTCCATTCTTTAATGATTCAGTATAAACTTCTAACAAAAGTGGAGCCAGTTCTGTAGCATAAGATCTAAAAAATTCAGCGGCAAAACCATCTGGCCCCGGAGCCTTGCCTGTAGGTAAGGACTTAATTACCTTGTCAAGCTCCTCCGAGGTTATCTCAGAATCAAGAGAATGTTTTTGCTCAGTCGTCAATTTAGGGAGTTCTAATGGTTCCACAAATTTTCGAATATCCTCATCAGTAGATGAAGACGTGGATCTATAGAGATCAAGATAGAATTCTTTAAAAGCATTATTAATATCAATGTCCGAGGTAAACATTTCACCACCAGCAGATTTCAATGAGTGAATGGTAGAAAAAGATTCTCTCTGCTTTATATATCTAGCCAAAAGCTTCCCTGCTTTGACCCCCGACTTAAAATATGACTGTCTTGCCCTGAATAGCCAAAAGTCCACTTTCCATGACAAAATAGTATTATATCTGTATTTCAATTGTAGTGATTTCAACTCAATTCACCAATGACGCAGTGATCACAAAACAAATTCCAGCTGATATAAAGCCGTTCAGTTTCCTAGGACATACAAACAATTGTTCAGTGAGCTGGATGTTATGAGTGCAGCAGATGACGTAATCATTCTAATGTCCCTTAAAAATACTCCACAAAAACAAACTCCAGCCAACAGGAGGCATAAGCACAAAGAACGAACAGATTCATCCACAACTGTCCCAAAGCAGTGTTATTCCACAAAACAAACTCCAGCCGCTAGGCGGAACCAGCACAAAAAGAAACAAAATAGGCATCCCGTTTCCTCAGATGATCAAGTGTGTATTGAGCGAGTCAAATTCACTCGGAGGCCGTGTAAAAAAGAATACACCATGACTTACTCAGACCGTCAACTTTATAAAAGACGTCCTTTATGTGAGCATGTAGATATTTTGCGGTCATCCATAGCATCCACTCTCAATCTGGCCGGGAACCTCAGTGCGAAAACGATCCACTGTCAAATCAAAAGTCTCCTGAAGGAAGTTTCATTTCACAAAACAAACTCCAGCCGCTAGGCGGAGCCGAGGCAAAAGGAAACAAAAATGGCGCCCAGCTTCCTCAGACAATCCAGTGTATGTTCAGCGAGTCAATCCACTAATATAAGAAACGGCTTGCTTACAGATGGCTTACTCGCTCCAATGTATTTATGAAGGAGAGTGCCTGTTTTGGACATGTAAATACTTCGCGGCCATCCTTCGTTTCTATTCTCAGTTTGGCCGGAAACATCAATGCAAAAGCGATCTTCCATTTATGTAATAGTTTCTTACATTCCTTGAACTGATCGCGTTTTTCTCTTGTAGAATTCACAAAGTCTGGGAAAAAGAAAATATTGTGATTCTTCCAAGAAAGCTTTCCTTTGCTCCTCGCCTTGCGCAACACGAGATCTTTATCTGATGATCTCAGAAATTTGGCCAGAATTGGTCAGGGCCTGTCTCCCTCAGCAGATCCGTGAGCCGGGACTCTGTGAGCTCACTCGATTTCCAGTTTATGGCCTGTTATGTCAAGCAGACTCGGGAAGAGCTTGTCCAGGCATTTCACCATATCTCTGCCCTCTTCATGCTCAGGAATTCCAACAATCCGTATGTTATTCCTTCGGCTCATATTTTCGTGATATTACAGTTTTTCCAGAATGTGTTCCAAGTCTGTTTTGGACGCGGGCGGATTAGTGGATAATTCCCTTTCTGATGACTCCAGATAATCGATCCGTTTCTCAACATCTGCAACTCTTGTGACCAACTCAGAGAATTTTGTTTCCATCGCCATAATCGATCGATGTATTACAGCGAGATCCTCTAAGTCAGCAACAACCTTTGTCAGCATCACCGAGATGGTGGACAGTTGACGCTGAATTTCTTCTCTCGATGTGCCATCCAAATGGAGTCCCTGGCTCGCAGGCCCGCCAGAGGCCTCATCTTGAGCACGTAAGTGTCTTTTAATGTCTCCAGAGTCTGAGGATTTTGACTTCTTTGCCATGTTTACCTCAAAAAGCAAACATGTAACTGAGTGTATCAAATCTCACCGGATTATAACATGAAAATAATTATAAAACTAGCAAAGCGCGCAGAGCTGATGGCTCACACGTCCGCTTCTCGCATGGTGTCACGTGTCTCCCCGGGGTGAGCAATTTCTTAAATGAAGTGCATCCCACCCAGAACCCTATCACCCTGCCTCCCCTTCCACAGGTTTTCACAATTTCTACACACACATTGAGTATGAGTGTATGTCGCCTTAATACAAGCACTCTGGAAGTGTTCGCAGAACCTGTCTGAAGACAGGGAAGTGGAGTGGCCATCATGTCTCCAGGTCAGGGCACCCATAACCTAAAACATACAGCTCCACAGGAGGTTTGTAATCTGTGTTAAAGAAAAATTTCACCCTACATTAAAATTCTGTCAATATTTATTCACCCCCATTTAATTCCAAACCTGTATGATTTTCTTTTTAAAAAAGGAGATAGGAGACACAATGTCCAGGTTCCTTTTTCCATACAACAAAAATGAATGGTGATTCTCACTGACAATGTCTAAAAAGGAAAAAAATAATAATAACACAATAAAATTACCATAAGAGTAGTCCATATGACTAGTATGCTGTATTCCAAGTCTTTTAAAACCTTACGGTAGTTTTTTCTTTACTCACTGTATATTTTCCCATCCACTGTAGCTTTCTAACTAACAAGCCAGGTTTCAATATGTTCAAGTGGTAATGAGATTTGAGTTTTTGAAGAGGGGAAGATTTTCAGCTTATAATAATAATGACTTAAATTCTGCTAAACAAGTGTAAACATTTTTTTTCAAAATTCCCCCTTTTGTCTTCAATGGGAAAAAAAAAACATCATATGGGTTTAGAACAAACAAGGGTGAGGACATGTTGACAGAATTTTCATTACAGTTAGATTTCTTCTTGTAGACAAACACCCAAAAAAATTTAAGAATTTAATTCCCATATTTAAGGGTGAGCCTATGAAAGTGGGACAGGATGTTTTTATCAAGTGTAAGAGTTGTACTGAATGAAAGCATCACACACACACACACACACACACACACACACACACACACGCACACACACACACACACGCACACACACACACACACAAAAACCTAACCCTCACAAAAAACTTTCTGCCTTTTTACATTAAAAAAAAAATAAATAAATAAAATTGTTTAGTATGTTTTTTAAGGGATATTATGGGGACACTAGAAATGTCCTCATAAACCACATATATAGCATAATACCCTTGCAATTACCAGTTTGTAACCTAAAAAATATTTCACTCGGGGGCACTGAAGGATTCAGAGAAAATTCATGTTTATCACATGCGATTGCAGACCATCCCACCAAGTTTTGATCTTTATGATTTATGGTTTCTGATACCCAGACAATTTTAGGGCAGATAAAGAACAATTAGAAAATCAGAAAAAAAAGGCAAAAGGGTTTCAGCATCTTTGGTGCTTAAACATCTAATGATGTGTTCCAGAGCTTTGCAGATATACATTTCTTAAATCCAAAACTTAGATTGAAAAGAAGGGCTTATTCTTAATAATAGTGTATTTTGACTCTTGAAATTCTAGATTTTTACATTTGTAGTTTCAACATTATGTACTTCAGACCTTTATACATACCATGTGACCCATATTTGGCTTTTGACCATTGAAAATGGGAAAACTTAACAATTTTTGAATGGAGCCACACTGAGAGCCCCATATCTTTAGGATTTAACTGTATAGGGCCTTAAAATGAAGACACAGAAAGGAAAGTTTGTTCTGAACCAGAATCTAGACGGATGTTAACATATATTTAATAGTTTTGGAGTTATAGGCACTCCACCTTTGGAAAAACAACACAAAAAAGTCACTCTCACAAAAAAAAAAATAAATAAATTAAAAAAAAAAAAGACCCCCAAGATAATGGATTACTTTAGTAAATATTGATCCATGGCATTTATTATTTACTTTCAACATCATCTATGTTTATCTTTCTTCTAAAAATCTTTTTTTTTTTTAATTGGTAAATGTAATAACCTAACTTTTTAACAAATCACAACTATCTTATATTTGAGCTCTTTCAAAGTAGCCATCCTGCACACATTCTCTCAAGTAACTTCATAAGGTGCATGCTAGGATGCTTTTAAACAGTACTGAAGGAGTTTCCATGCATGCTGGACACTTGATGGATGCTTTTCCTTGACTATCCACTCCAACTCATAAATAATAATACAAAATAATAATGATTATTAAAATGTTTGTTTCATTAAGAACAAATTCTATATGTCTACAAAACTTACCTAACCCTAAACGCAAACCTTTTAGATGTCTTTTAGAGAAATATATTCAGTCAAGTGTCTCTAAACCTTTGACTGGTAGTGAATATTATGTAGCTTTTTTTATTTTTTTTATTTTTTTTAAATAAAGGACTATTGAAAATAAAACAGACAATTTATTATATATATATATATATATATATATATATATATATATATATATATATATATATATATACAGGTGCATCTAAATAAATTAGAATGTCATGGAAAAGTTCATTTATTTCAGTAATTCAACTCAAATTGTGAAACTCGTGTATTAAATAAATTCAATGCACACAGACTGAAGTAGTTTAAGTCTTTGGTTCTTTTAATTCTGACGATTTTGGCTCACATTTAACAAAAACCCACCAATTCACTATCTCAAAAAATTAGAATACATCATAAGACCAATAAAAAAAACATTTTTAGTGAATTGTTGGCCTTCTGGAAAGTATGTTCATTTTGCTTTAATTACTGCCTCAATTCGGCATGGCATGGAGGTGATCAGTTTGTGGCACTGCTGAGGTGGTATGGAAGTTCAGGTTTCTTTGACAGTGGCCTTCAGCTCATCTGCATTTTTTGGTCTCTTGTTTCTCATTTTCCTCTTGACAATACCCCATAGATTCTCTATGGGGTTCAGGTCTGGTGAGTTTGCTGGCCAGTCAAGCACACCAACACCATGGTCATTTAACCAACTTTTGGTGCTTTTGGCAGTGTGGGCAGGTGCCAAATCCTGCTGGAAAATGAAATCAGTATCTTTAAAAAGCTGGTCAGCAGAAGGAAGCATGAAGTGCTCCAAAATTTCTTGGTAAATGGGTGCAGTGACTTTGGTTTTCAAAAAACACAATGGACCAACACCAGCAGATGACATTGCACCCCAAATCATCACAGACTGTGGAAACTTAACACTGGACTTCAAGCAACTTGGGCTATGAGCTTCTCCACCCTTCCTCCAGACTCTAGGACCTTGGTTTCCAAATGAAATACAAAACTTGCTCTCATCTGAAAAGAGGAATTTGGAACACTGGGCAACAGTCCAGTTCTTCTTCTCCTTAGCCCAGGTAAGACGCCTCTGACGTTGTCTGTGGTTCAGGAGTGGCTTAACAAGAGGAATACGACAACTGTAGCCAAATTCCTTGACACGTCTGTGTGTGGTGGCTCTTGATGCCTTGACCCCAGCCTCAGTCCATTCCTTGTGAAGTTCACCCAAATTCTTGAATCGATTTTGCTTGACAATCATAAGGCTGCGGTTCTCTTGGTTGGTTGTGCATCTTTTTCTTCCACACTTTTTCCTTCCACTCAACTTTCTGTTAACATGCTTGGATACAGCACTCTGTGAACAGCCAGCTTCTTTGGCAATGAATGTTTTTGGCTTACCCTCCTTGTGAAGGGTGTCAATGATTGTTCTCTGGACATGATTGTGTAGCCTAGTGAACCAAACTGAGAGACCATTTTGAAGGCTCAGGAAACCTTTGCAGGTGTTTTGAGTTGATTAGCTGATTGGCATGTCACCATATTCTAATTTTTTGAGATAGTGAATTGGTGGGTTTTTGTTAAATGTGTGCCAAAATCATCACAATTAAAAGAACCAAAGACTTAAACTACTTCAGTCTGTGTGCATTGAATTTATTTAATACACGAGTTTCACAATTTGAGTTGAATTACTGAAATAAATGAACTTTTCCATGACATTCTAATTTATTGAGATGCACCTGTATATATATATATATATATATATATATATATATATATATATATATATATATATATAATTATTATAGAGCTGCATACTCTGCTGTTCACTCCACATGTCATTTCTGATTCTGCCAGGTTTTCTCCATCATGCTACATCCTAATTATGATCCCCTGGTGCTGGATTCAGATGTGGCCGTACTGAAGCTCCTGGAAAAGGCTCGCATTGGAGAATGGTAACTGGCCGGTCCCTTATACCTGACCAAAAGGCTGGAGATGTTGAGAGAGCTCGTGTTGGCCAAGTGATGCTAGGTGATCTTGTTCACTGTGAGCAGCAGTATGCCAAACATGATGTTACAATCAGTGTATCTGAAAACATGCTGTGTGGGTGACAGGATGATAAGTCAAACATTTGCCCTGCTGAAACTGGAGGGGTTCTGATCCTCCTGCCCATCTCCTCAGAGTCCAGTTTCACTCCTCCGCTTGGACAGGTCTCACTGTAGTGGAAAATTCTAGGGTTGGTCATTTTTGGATATGATTCTGTGACAAGGAGGAGGGTGTGGCTGGGCTATGACGATGCATGCCCGGCGCTGAATTGTCGTAATCAGCTGGGAGGGGCATAAATACGAGCCAGGAGCGGCAATTCTAGACAGACACACGTGGCCGCGCCGTGTGTGTGTGTTTATGTTTGTTTTATGTTGTTTTAAGTTCAGTTATGTCATTAAAGTTTTGTTGACTGCTCAGTCGATACCCGCCTCCTTCTTGCCCATCCTTTACCACTTACACTGGTGCTGAAACCCAGGAAGGAGGAGGGATGCACTGTCGGAGAACCCTCGCTGCTGTTGGAGGGTCTGAATAGCTTCCTCAATACTTTCTGGTCCTTGGGTACTCAGATAGAATTAATGACTTCCAGCTTGTGTTGGTTGGTTTGCCCATTAATCACTGAACTGTAAATAAATTGTAATGTTTTATTTTACCATTGTGAACATGACTGAAATGTGTATATATTATAAAATTGTAACTGACATCCCTAAGAATGCTATAGCTGGTTTATTCTGTATATGGACTTATGTTATGGAGAAAGTGGGTCCTTTGCGATTTCCAAAAAGGACCTGGATATAAGTACAGTAAACAGCTGAGATGAGACATGAGGTGTGTTGTAATCAAAACACCACTGGGTGGAAGCACTGAACTTTACTGAAATTAGACGAAATTATTTTTCAACATTAAAAACCCATATATCAGCAGAAACCCTGAATAAATTTTTTGAAACCTTAAAACAATCTGATTTAATCACAGTGGTGAGTAATTGACAGTCTGAATTGATGCATCACTTGGCTTTGTAATAATTAAGAGCAAGTGAAACAATATGTACTAAATATACAATATATATAATAGGGGTGTAAAAATGCATCAAAGTCACAACTGCAGAATTTTAAGAATCGGTTATCATAACTATTAAAACCTAATGTGACGCATGATGACTTTTTGACTTCCAAATTTTCAATTCAGTTCAGTTTTCGCCCATAAACATTTAACATCTTGTCATTATTTTTATTCATAAAGGTAAACTTGACTGTTGTTCTTTATTATTTAATTTTGTTTCATGAATGAAGCAAGGGTTGTAACACCAGTGACAAATTATCTTAAAATATGCATTTTCTAAGATGGTGTCAATAGCATCATACACCACATTGATCTAAAATCAATAAATCATACCATTAAATATATATATTTTTTTCAATTAAAATCTTTCACATGAACATATGACACATTTAAATGAACCATGTGGAAAAAATTACATTCAAAATGTAAATTAATAACTTTTTGAGTGCTTCTCAATCAGAAGGCTGCAGCCAAGTCAGGCTGGATATCTCGGTTGTCACGACATCAAGCACCATCGAAGGCCATCTCAAATGTGAGGACCTTGGAAGGCAGCCTCATTTCACAGTGTATATTCACCATATTTTGGAGGATGCATGAAAACTTCATTCATTCCAATGGAGAAGTACTGTGGAGATGGCATCATGATTTTGGGCAGCTTTGCTGCTTCGGGGCCTAGACCGCTTGCCATCATGGGGGAAAAATTAATTCCCAAGTTTATCAAGATATCCTACAGGATAATGTCAGGGTTTCTGTGTGCCAGCTGAAGCTCAGTAGAAGTTGGGTGATGCAGCAGGACAATGACCTGAACATTGAAGTAAGTCCACTACAGAATGGCTTCAGAAAAAGAAAATCCACCTTTTGGAGTGGCCCAGTCAGAGCCTAGACCTTAACCCAATAGAGATGCTGTGGAATGATTCAAGAGAGCAGTTCACACCAGACATCCAAAGAATATGTCTGAGGTTGTAGGTTCTACTGGTTGTTTAGATCATTGTTACTATCAGAAATAATTAATAAATATTTCTTTAGTTATTAATTAATATTTAAATTAAATAATAGAATCTAACTCATTAAAACCTCATACAGGGCACCAGTAAATGTAGCGTGCCACGTTCAGGAGCAGGTTTGGTTATTAGCAATAATTAATAATTATCAAAGATAATTATTAAAATCAACAGAACATTGATGAGAATCAATGTTAGCTTTTTTAATCCTTTAAATCAACAATTATCAAAGATAATCATTAATTATTATCATCGATGAAACATTGATTAAAATTAACACTAACTTATTGATCCTTCAAATTCAACAATCATCAAAGATAATTATCAAAAATCAATAGAATATTAATAAGGGTTAATATTGCCGGGGCACCACCCTGGAATCAGGGACTAATAACCAGATAGTAAAACAGTCTCAATATTATATTGTTCTCTTAGGAAAATCGACATCCGAAGAATATCGACTTTTGAAAAGAAACAATGAAAGCTTGAATCCGAGCACTGACATTCCCTGTCAGCATTTGACACAGGTGTATGCAAAACAAACCAAAACACTTCTCTTTGAAATATGACAAAGTTTATTTATGCAGTAATATCAATTAATAATCAATACAATGCAGTCAATAAACTTCCGACTTACAACTACAAACTAAACAGTGACATGATTAGATATGGTAACCAAAATAATCCTATAACACATGAGAGGAAGGTGTGTGTGTGTGTGTGTGTGAGAGAAAGAATGTGTGTGTGTGTGTGTGTGTGTGTGTAAGGAGGGACGCACACAAAATGGTGGACGTGACTCTCGTGGAGAGTACGTCACACGAGATTTCCGGCCACAGAATATGGGCGGAGAGAAGCCAGTAAATGGCGTCTGCCAGTTTACCGTGTGTCTCCGCTTGTACGATAACTTAGGGACAAAGCTGAGCTTTATCACAAAGTTATCTACTACCCAAAAGTGTGTGCGAGAATGTCTGTGAGGGGTCGCGTGTGTGTGTGGTTAGTACCAGAGAGAGAGAATAAAGTGGCAGCACCAAAGCCGGTTTCGCGATCGTGGGAGAGAAAGCAGCTGTTAGTTTATCACTCAGAGACGCGGTGGACGGTTCGTAAACCATCCCGCGGTCTTTGATTCTTTAATGGATAAACTCAGTGTGCCAGTCTCACCCACGATAGTAGAAATACACAACAGTCCAATGTGGTTGGACTACAACACAGCAGATCTCATTCGTGATAACAGTATATTACAGTAATACCTTGAGTATTATTAGCAGCAATGAGTGGACTCGGCGGTCCGTAAACTGTACAAGCAATAACCTTGATACACAAGAATTACAAACTATAATATTCTATCTCTGCCCAGACTTAAACCTCTTACTTAAATCGTATGAAGACGCAGACGAATGTGTGTTCATCCGTCCTTTAACTCCATCTCGGTTCCTCGAGGCTCGGGTGATGACGGGAAGCAGTTTCCTCGCTCTGTTGGTGGGCGGTATGGCTGCTGATTCTCGGCGGAATGGCGGAGAAATCAGCGACGTCGACTTGATTGAAGATGGAAGAGAAATCTTTTCTCTTCACTTCTGCAGGCAAACGGATGAAGATGTGGATTGCTCGACGATCTCCTTCGGATCCGTTAGAGCGTTCGGTGGAACACAGAGTAATCTCAACTCTTCCAGTGAGATGGAGATTGTATGGCCACAGTTTCAAGTCGGATGTTACTTCCTTGTGCCACGAGGCTACACCTGAGAGCAGCGATGAGCTGCATCTACACACGGTGAGCAAAGTTGCTGAAAGCAAATCCCGGAAGCATCTCAGAGGTATTTGTACTCCTGATGATGTCGTGGTTGAGGGGCGTTCTGTCATGTGCCTCATCCAATAGGAGTTGAGGGTTCGATCCTTTAGTGAGCAAGGCTTCATGGGATTTGTTGTCTGTTTTGGACTCCCTTTGTTTGATTTTGGCGCGGTTTTTATCAGTAAGATTTATGACGGAGGCCTCAGTCAGGCTTTTACGACTGTTAGGCCTGCCTTTATCTTTTATCTGAATACATGAGTCCCAACAAGGTGAAGCAATTCTGTAAGGAAGAATGGTCCAAATTCATTCTGAACATCGTGCAGATCTAAGCGCAGCTACAAGGAATGCTTGGCTGAGGTTATTGCTGCCAAAGGAGGATCAACCAGTTATTAAAAACATTAAACAGGCATGGCGTCCATGGCAGCACACCATGAACCAAGCCACTTCTTTCCAAAAATAAGTCATTTTTATTTGTATAGCGTATTTCACAACACACATCGTTTCAAAGCAGCTTCACAGAAAATCATACATTAACAGAAAATGAATATAATGTCTTAGAGTCATCATTGTGTAGTTTGATAAAATACGATTGTGAATTGTGTTTAAATGTAAGTAATTAAATAATAATTGTATTTAGAAACCCAGTGAGCAAGCTGAAGGCAACTGTGGCAAGGAACACAAAACTCCATAAGATGTTAGTTAATGGAGAAAAATAACCTTGGGAGAAACCAGGCTCACTGTTCATGCACTGATCTAATCCGCAGCTACCGGAAACGCTTGGCTGAGGTTGTTGCTGCCAAAGGAGGATCGACAAGTTATTAAATTCAAGGGTTCACTTACTTTTTCCACAGTACTGTGAATGTTTAATGGGATGTGTTCAATAAAGACATGAAACTGTATAATTGTTTGTATGTTGTTAGCTTAAGCACAAAGAAAACCATCTAATTCCAAAGGGTTCACATACTTTTTCTTGCCACTGTATATATCCATGTGTATATACACACACTGAGCTCTTTAAAAGGAACAGTATGGTCCTAATAAAGTGCCTGACATGGTCTTCTGCTGTTTTTGCCCGTCTGCCTCAAGGTTCGGCGTGTTGTGCATTCTGAGATGCTATTCTGCTCACTACAATTGTACAGGTGTTATCTGAGTTACTGTAGCCTTTCTGTCAGCTCGAACCAGTCTGGCCATTTTCCGTTGACTTCTCTCATCAACAAGGCATTTCCATCCACAGACCTGCCACTCACTGTATGTTTTTTGTTTTTGCCACCATTCTCAGTAAATTCTAGAGCCATGGTACTCAACAGGCAGCCTGCAAACCATCTTTTTGTGGCCCACGCAAAGTTGTCATCACATAAAACTATTGAATGTGTATGAATTTTGAGGTGTCAGTTTTCTAGAGCATTTACGGTAATTCTCAGTATTGATAAACTGCTGAAACGTTATAGAGAAAACAAACGGCAAACAGATAAGAATAATGAATTAAACCACAAATCCGCGAATACTGTATAAATCTGATTATAAGCCACTTAATATAACATGAGTGCGGGGTGAGTCAGCACGTGTGAATTGAGGACAGTTTGTGTGCGCTCTCAGTCACTTTAAACATGCACGCTTTGAGTCTCTAACCGAGTGTCGGATGACAAACAAACTCAACAGAAATACATATATGCTTCTATTTCACAAACAGTAAGAACAGGAAAAAAAATGTAATCCTGCAATAAATGAGTTGAGACATCTTCTCCCAAATGCTTAATTTTTTAGTGATTTGCGTTACTTACCTAAAATAACTCTGAAAAGAGTGTAATTGATAATGATGTCTTATTGAAGCATTTTTGGAGCTAGTATTGGATATAAATGTCTTGTTTTGAGGGCACTTTATCTATGGTGTGTGTGTGTGCGTGCGTGTATGTGTGTGTGTGTGTGTGTGTGTCATGATTCACTGTTGTGTTGCCTTGTGTTTATCCTATGTCTTCTGTTTTCCCTGGACTACACTTCCCGAAATGCACTGCCCTCATCTCTGTCAGCTGTTCCAAATTGTTCTCACCTGTGTTCCATTCCCTCATTAGTCCTTGTGTATATAATGCCCTGATTTCTGTTCAGTCTTTGTCAGTTGTTTTGTTTGACTCCTGTTTGATGTATCATTTGTTTTTGCCTTGCCTTGCCTTGCCTTGCCTTGCTCCAGTGTTGACTCTGTTTTGTACTTTGGTTATTTTCGATTACATTTAAATTAAGCTGCACCTAGATCCTGCTCTCGTGACCTCCTTCAAACGTTACTGTGTGAGTGTGTTCACTAGGTGGCCAGTGTGTCATGACAATCGTTGACAGTGACAATAGAACAGATCATCGTCTTTCTATACATGGCAATTCTGCAGCAGTATATGGCCTACTTGTAAGAGTGTGGATCTTTTAAAACAAAAAATATATTGGCCTATATACACTGGTGGCCAAAAGTTTGGAATAATGTACAGATTTTGTTCTTATGGAAAGAAGTGGCATTCAACTGATCACAATTTACTGTCAGGACATTAATAACGTGAAAAAATTACTATTACAATTTGAACTTGTAAAAACTTCTTAAACTACTTCAAAGAGTTTTCATCAAAAAAGCTTTGTAGATCAAGGCAAGTGATTTTCTAGTACCAAATTAGCAATTTAGCATGATTACTCAAGGATAAGGTGTTGGAGTGATGGGTGCTGGAAATGGGGCCTGTCTAGGTCTGATCAAAAATAACTTTTTTCAAATAGTGATGGTGCTGTATTTCAGTAATGTCCTGACTATACTTTGTGATCAGTTGAATGCCACTTTGGTGAATTAAAGTACCAATTTCCTTCCGAAACAGCTAAACCTGTACATTATTCCAAACTTTTGGCCGCCAGTGTATGATCATTATAATAACAGAATATCACAGTTTACATTTTTTAAAGGACCACACTTTTACAAGAATTTTGCTATTTATCTTTTTATAATGGGGCGGCTGTGGCTCAGGTGGTAGAGTGGGTTGGCCACTAATCGCAGGGTTGGCAGTTCAATCCCTGGCCCACATGACTCCATATGACAAAGTGTCCTTGGGCAAGACACTGAACCCCAAGTTCCCTATCGGTCACTCACTCGATGTTGTGTCGATGTAGTGACACTAGGGGTCACACTTGGGAGCCTGAGACACCTCTGGTCTTTGATAAAAGGCCAATTAAAATTGGCGAGTGGTATTTGCATGCCACTCCCCCGGACATACGGGTATAAAAGGAGCTGGTATGCAACCACTCATTCAGATTTTCTCTTCAGAGCCGAACGGTCATGCTCACTGAGCTGAATTCCCACGACTGTTCATTCACCTCTGCTGGATCTGACGGCGCATTTCAGCGGCTTCTCCCTCCTCTGCACTGGTGCACTGCAGAGAATGCCCCTGGGCGCTTCGGCAGAAATAAGAGTATATTTCTCTAAAAGAGTATATTTCTCTAAAAGAGCGGCACACACGGAATGTCTTTTTAAAGATGCCTTTCCGATTTGTGTGTTATTCCTGATTGCATTCGTTATCTCTCGCCTTCTGACGGTCACGATCACTGTCTTTCGTGTCTGGGCACTGCTCAGTTGAAGACAGCGTACATGGATGGTCATGTACTCATTGCGAGGACATATCCATGGCAACTATGCGGTCGCGGCTCGCCTTCGTAAGAAAGCAAGCCACCCCAGAGGCTCCCCACCTCGGTCCTTTTACCCACGGGCTAGCACTGGGGGTGATTTGGGGACCCCAGTGGGACCGCCTCTGCTGGGTATCCCCCCGCGGACCTCCCATTCCTCAGCACGCTCGTCTGCCCCAATCGGCCTCCCGGATGAGTCCGCCAGCTCGTCTCACGGCGAGTTCGACCTCTTATTTGGAACCCGCGAAAGTGATGAGCTCTCGAGCGCAGCATCGGAGAGCGGACTCATCAAGTTGGACGCGGAAGCCTCAGCTGGGCTCCTCCCTTCAGGGACGATTGCCCAGTCACAGGCTGATGCGGAGATGACGACATGCTTTCCCGGGCAGCCGCGAGCGTCGGCTAGAGTGGAACCCTCCACTCTTCCCTGAACCCTTGCGGCTCGATGATTGGTTCCTGGGCTCGCAGTGCTGCTCAAAGCCATGCCCCGCCCCTGTTCCTTTCTTCCCGGAAGTGCATGAAGAGCTGACAAGGTGGGGGGCACTTTTTTACTGCCCGGTCCTGATCTTTTCAGCTTCCCCACCCTCACTACCCTCGATGGTGGGGCGGCCAAGGGCTATTCGGCAATCCCCCGGTGGATAAAGGCGCTTGTGGTGCACCTATACCCGCAGAGCGCCGCCACCTGGAGTGGGTGCCCGAAGCCCCCGTCCAAGCCACCTCCACCCTGCACACCATGGCTCTCCTGCAAGTCCGCCAAGTCGCTAAAGGAACTGCACGAGGGTAGTTCCGCCCCGGGATTGATGCAGGAACTGGTCACGGCATGGTCTCTCGGGCAGACGATGGCCACATTAGTGGTCCAGGAGCGCCACCTTTGGCTTAACCTGGTCGAGATGGGTGAGGCCGACAGGACACGGTTCCTTGCTGCCCCCATCTCCTAGGCTGGCCTATTCGGCAACACCGTCAAGGACTTTGCCCAGCAGTTCTCGATGGTGGAGCAGTAGACGGAGGCTATCCGGCATATCCTGCCCCGGTGGGGTTCAAGATCCCACAACCCGTCTGCTCCTCACCAAGGGTGTCCCCCTGCGGTGACTGCACCGGCTCCCCCACAGCCCGCCCCTTTGGCCCGGCCCCGGCGTTGAGCCCACCGCAGGAAGCAGACGCCACCCGTCTCGCGGCCGCCAAGAACCCATGAAAGGCTTCAAAGTGCCCTTGAGATGGGCGACCCAGGGACGATGAAACCCGCTGCTCTGGAGCTGGTAAGCAGACCTCTCCATCCCCCGGTCAAAGGCCGGGAGGAGAATCTTTTTGTTACCTTTGTATTTAATTGTGCTGCATGCCCACGTGGCTGCAGTACTCAAGAGTTCAGCAAGAGCGGTTTCCTTGTTCCCTGGGTCACGTATCTGGTGTGCGCGGCCGTCATCACGACCACCGTCCACCACTCCACGGGTCACGAGGACAGGCCTCTTCCTCCCCCATCCCAGGCTGTTCCGGGGGTGGTCACAAGGAGCCAGGTAAGTGCTTCAATGTCCCTAGACTCAGCACGGCCACAACATGGTGTGGCACCTCGAGCTCCGCCCCGCCGCGAGGCCCCACCTGGGCGAGAACATGTTAGTTCAGACAGACAACACGGCAATGGTAGCATATGTCAACCGCCAAGGCGGTCTGCGCTCTTGTTGTATGTCACAACTCGCCTGCCATCTCCTCCTCTGGAGTCAGCAGCACTTCAAG
The DNA here is from genome assembly GCF_019703515.2 of Myxocyprinus asiaticus. Lineage (NCBI taxonomy): Eukaryota > Metazoa > Chordata > Actinopteri > Cypriniformes > Catostomidae > Myxocyprinus > Myxocyprinus asiaticus. The sequence goes on from NC_059389.1 coordinate 30,671,781, forward strand.
TCGCTGTGAGCCACTCACATCCCGGGCAACCTCAACACTACAGCGGACGCGCTGTCACAACAGGTTACCCTCAGGGGAGAGTGGAGACTCCACCCTCAGGTGGTCCAACTGATTTGGAGTCAATTCGGACAGGCACAGGTGCACCTGTTCGCCTCCCAAGAATCTTCCCCACTGCCTGCTCTGGTACGCCCTGACCGAGGCCCCCCTCGGCATAAATGCGCTGGCACACAGCTGGCCCCCTGGCATGTGTAAATATGCATTTCCCCCAGTGAGCCTACTTGCACAGACCCTGTGCAAGGTCAGGGAGGACGAGAAGCAGGTCATCCTGGTAGCACCCTACTGGCCCACCCAGACATGGTTCTCGGACCTCATGCTCCTCGTGACAGCCCCCCCTGGCGAATTCCCCTGAGGAAGGACCTTCTTTCTCAGGGACGGGGCAACATCTGGCACCCGCGACCAGACCTCTGGAATCTCCAGGTCTGGCCCCTGGATGGGACGCGGAAGACCTAAGCGGTCTGCCACCTGTACGAGGCCTCTGCGAGGCACCTGTATGCCTTAAGTGGCGTCTGTTCGCTAAGTGGTGTTCTTCCTGAATGGAAGACCCCCAGAGATGCGCACTCAGATCAGTGCTTTCCTTCCTGCAGGAGAGGTTGGAAGGGAGGCTGTCCCCTTCCACTTTGAAGGTGTACGTTGCCGCCATAGCAGCACACCACGACGCAGTTGACGGTAAGTCCTTAGGGAAGCATGACCTGATCATCAGGTTCCTAAGAGGCACCAGGAGGCTGAATCCCTGCAGACCGTGCCTCGTTCCCTCATGGGACCTCTCTGTAGTTCTTCAGGGTCTACAGAGAGCCTCCTTTGAGCCTTTGCAGTCAGCTGAGCTTAAGGCACTCTCCTTGAAGACTGCCCTCCTGACTGCGCTCACTTCCATCAAGAGGGTAGGAAACCTGCAAGCGTTCTCTGTCAGCGAAACGTGCCTGGAGTTTGGTCCAGGCTACTCTCACATGATCCTGAGACCCCGACCGGGCTATATGCCCAAGGTTCCCATGACCCCTTTTAGGGACCAGGTGATGAACCTGCAAGCGCTGCCCCAGGAGGAGACAGACCCGGCCCTGTCGTTGCTGTGTCCGGTGTGCGCTTTAGGCATCTATTTGGATTGCATGCAGAGCTTTAGGATCTCTGAGCAGCTCTTTGTCTGCTTTGGTGCACAGCAGAAAGGAAGCGCTGTCTCCAAGCAGAGGATCGCCCACAGGCTCATTGACGCCATAACTATGGCATTTCATGCCCAGGACATGCCGCCCCCGGTAGGGCTATGAGCCCATTCTACCAGGGGTGTAGCGGCCTCCTGGGCCCTGGCCAGGGGTGCCTCTCTAACAGACATTTGCAGAGCAGCAGGCTGGGCAACACCTTTGCAAGGTTCTACAACCTCTGGGTGGAACCGGTTTCGTCCCAGGTAGTGGCACGCAATACAAGCGGATAAGCCCGGGATAGCCGGCCGGGTGTATCGCTTGCACATAGCGCCTTCCACCTCCTTTTGAGCTGAAGATGTGCGCCATTAATTCCCAGTAGTGTTCACAAACTTTGTTCCCTGGTTGACTTCCTCCGAGCCCTGTGGCAGTCAAGTTTTTGGAGAGACTCGCTGCCGGCCCAGTACACGTGCTAACTAAGAGTCCTGTTCTGGGGTAGGTGCTCCGCATGTGGCAGTTCTCTGTAAGGCTAACCCCATGCGATATATATCTTCTGCTAATTCGTTTCCCTGTTGGCAAACTGCATCTTCCTTGGGCAGAGCCCCTCTGCCCCAGTCTCCATGTTTGTAGTAACTCCTCCCCCATTGGGTAGGATCTACCTTGAAGACTCTCCACATGGTCGGAAAGACCATGTGACATATTTTTCCACTTAAATATCCCCCCCTCACTTTGGGCGAGGTGTGGTCTCCGCGGTGTCCTCCCCTTGGCTAGACTTGGCAGCCCAGTCAGATAATCCCCCTTCTTTTTTAGGGAATGGAAAAAGAGAAGGGGAAAAGAGGCCACGACTGGGTTAGTCTGTCTCTATCTTTTGGATAGTCGACTTGTCCCCAAAGGGCCGTTCGACACTCATAACAATGTTGGGGGAGGTTACGTGTCGACCTGGTGTGCTGGCTATGAGGCACACAGTGGTCTGCCCACCACACACTGCCAGTTCACGTAACACAGTTCAGCCAGTTGTGGCGTTTTGTATAGGGACCCCTAGTGTCACTACATCGACACAATGTCGAGTGAGTGACAGATAGGGAACGTCATGGTTACTTGTTTAACCTCCATTCCCTGATGGAGGGAATGAGACGTTGTGTCCCTCCTGCCACAATGCTGAACTACCCGCTGAAATGGCCGGACCTTGTCTCGGCTCCTCAGCATAAAACCTGAATGAGTGGTTGCATACCAGCTCCTTTTATACCCGTATGTCCTGGGGAGTGGCATGCAAATACCACTCGCCAATTTTCATTGGCCTTTTATCAAAGACCAGAGGTGTCTCGGGCTCCCAAGGGTGACCCCTAGTGTCACTACATCGACACAACGTCTCATTCCCTCCATCAGGGAACGGAGGTTACACAAGTAACCATGACATTTCTCCCAATGGCAGGCTAGCGCCTTGCATGACAGCTCTGCCGTCATTGGTGTGTGTGTGAATGGGTGAATGAGTCACAGTGTAAAGCACTTTGGAACTGCTAAGGTTAAAATGGCGTTATGTAAGTGCAGACAATTTACCATAATGTTTTAATTGAATGTGTTAATTACAGATGAAGTCAGAAGTTTCCATACACTTGTGTTGAAGTCATTAAAACTCATTTTTTTAACCACTCCACAGATTTCATATTAGCGAACTATAATTTTGGCAAGTCGTTTAGGACATCTACTTTGTGCATGACACAAGTAATTTTTCTATTACTATATCACAGTTCCAGTGGGCCAGAAGTTTACATTCACTAAGTTAACTGTCCCTTTAAGCAGCTTGGAAAACTCCAGAAAATGATGTCAAGTCTTTAGGCAATTAGCCAATTAGCTTCTGATAGGCTAATTGGCTAATTTGAGTCAATTAGAGGTGTACCTGTGGAAGTATTTTATGGCATACCTTCAAACTCAGTGCCTCTATTCTTGGGCAGAATGTCATTATTCTTTATTCTTCTAAAATCAAAAGAAATCAGCCAAGACCTCAGAAAAAATTGTGGACCTCCACAAGTCTGGTTCATCCTTGAAAATTTTCAAACACCTGAAGGTACCACGTTCATCTGTACAAACAATAGTACACAAGTATAAACACCATGAGACCCATTCTGTCTCCTAGAGATGAACATAGTTTGGTGCAAAAAGTGCAAATCAATCCCAGAAGAACATCAAAGGACCTTGTGAAGATGCTGGAGGAAACAGGTAGACAAGTATCTATATCCACAGTAAAACAAGTCCTATATTGACAAAACCTGAAAGGCTGCTCAGCAAGGAAGAAGCCAATGCTCCAAAACCACCATAAAAAAGCCAGACTACAGTTTGCAAGTGAACATGTGGACAAAGATCTTTCTTTTTGGAGAAATGTCCTCTGGTCTGATGAAACAAAAATTGAACATTTTAGCAGTAATGAACATTGTTATGTTTGGAGGAAAAAGGATGAGGCTTGCAAGCAGAAGAACACCATCCCAACCGTGAAACATGGGGGTGGCAGCATCATGTTGTGGGGGTGCTTTGCTGCAGGAGGAACTGGTGCACTTCACAAAATAGATGGCATCATGAAAATTATGATGGAAAATTAAGTGGATATATTGAAGCAAAATCTCAAGATATCAGCCATGAAGTTAAAGCTCGGTCACAATGTTCCAAATGGACAATGACACCAAGCATACCTCCAAAGTTGTGTCAAAATGGCTTAAGAACAACAAAGTCAAGGTATTGGAGTGGCCATCACAAAGCCCTGACCTCAGTCTGATAGAAAATTTGTGGGCAGAACTGAAAAAGCATTTGCGAGCAAGGAGGCCTACAAACCTGACTCAGTTACACCAGTTCTGTCTGAAACAGGGGTCGGCAACCTTTTTGACATGGAGTGCCATTTTTTGTTTTGCTGGTCAATGGCTGTGCCAACACAGGGATGGAAATCTCAAGGATTAATAGCCATCGAGGCTATTAACAGCCATCAAGGCTAAAGTGATCCTGCTTTCCGGCCTCACGACTTTACAAAGTTGAGTACCCCTGCTCTAGAGACTGTTGAGTGTGAAAATTCTAGGAGATCAGCAGTTACAAAAATACTCAAACCAGCCCATCTGGCACTAACAAACATGCAATGGTCGAAATCATTGAGATCACATTTTTTCCTATTCTGATGGTTGATGTGAACATTATCTGAAGCTCTTGACCCATATCTGCATGATTTTATGCATTGCACTGCTGCCACAAAATTGTCTTATTAGATAATCGCATGAATAATTAGGTGTACAGGTGTTCCTAATAAAGTGGTCGGTGTGTGTATATACTGTATATATACAGTGATGGTAGCAACAGATTACATAACATGTAACTTGGATTACATTAGATTAAGTACTTGTAATCAGATCACATGTAATTTGGATTACATTGGATTAAGTACTTGTAATCAGATCACATTACATTTTAAAATACTTATAATCAGATTACAGTTACTTTTGTATGGATTACTTAATTACATATTAATCAGGCAATGGCAGTCAATTGTTAAGAATTTATTGATTTCCCTTAACTCTTCTTTTTTTTTAATTCAAAATCAGCCTAACGCTGATATACATTTGGTAAATCTTTGAGTGTTTTCAGGAGAGACGGGTAGGGTTGTGGAATTGCACACACAGAGCTAAAACTAGCCAAATGGTAATTACACTGAAGTTGGAGCAGTCTTACTCAGCATTTGACCACTGGATTTAAAAGAAAAATCACTTTTAAGGAGACACAGGGCAAAAATATTTCTGTACAGTATAACACTGATTTCCAAAACTTAATGTGCCTCAATCATGAAACACGAGCAGAACGAATTTTTGTGTAAATCATTCGTAAAGCCATTCTGACGTAAGTTCTTGGATTCATGAAGGTTTTCGTATTTTCAAAACGTTAGTTTGTACGAACAAAATGCACACCTGCTCCCGACTACGTGTAAATTGAGCGTAAAACGGTCACAACTTGTGGTCGAGATGATGAAGGAGAGGCGAGAGACGATGGATCTATTTACAGGCTTTAATGGAAGAGATGAAGAAGATATATATACTGTAATAACGTGGAGTGCCATAAACAAAATCAACAAACTAACACAAGTCTAATACGGACAAGAACTGACAATGAATGAACATAACAGGAGGGTATAAATACACAAAGGAACTAATGAGGGAATGAAAGACATGTGAGGATAATCAGGAACAGCTGGTAGTGATGAGGGCAGTGCTCTATGGGAAATGGAGTCTAGGAGAAACATCAAAATAAGAGTCCATGGAAACAAGAGGGAGACAGAATGTGACATGACTACCCCCCCCACAAGGCGACTCCTGGCACCTAAAGATGGGGAGGGGCAGGAGAAAACAGGTGACCAAAGGACAGAGGTGGAGTCAGGAGGTTTGGGGGGTGGCCTCAGGGCTGGGATAGAGTCAAGAGGCCTGGGGGGCAGCCTCAGGGCTGGGACAGAGTCAGGAGGTCTGGGGGGCGGCCTCAGGACTGGGACAGAGTCAGGAGGCCTGGGAGGAGGCCACAGAGCAGGGACAGGATCAGGAGGCCTGGGAGGAGGCCGCAGAGCAGGGACAGGATCAGAAGGCCACAGAGCAGAGACAGGATCAGGAAGCCTAGGAGACTGAGTCATGAGAGGCAGAGCCAAGGAAGGTGGAACCATGGAAAGCTCGAGGGATGGAGTAAAAGGAGGTGGAGCCAGAGGAGGCGGAGCCAGGGGAGGTTCGAGGGGCGGAACTGGGGATCCTAGTGCCCGGAGTGTAGCCGAAAGCTCGAAGAACCAGGGCAGAGCCGGAGGCTTGGAGGACTGAGGCAGTGGCGAAGGCTTGGAGGACCGAGGCGGAGCTGGGGGATCGGAGGACAGAGGCAGAGCTGGTGGGGCAGAGGACCAAGGTGGAACCGGAGGGAAGGAGGTCCCTGGTAGAGCCGAAGGCGGAGCCAGGTGGCCGACTGACCAAGGTGGAGCTGGAGGGACAAAGGTCCCTGGTGATGCCGACGGCCCACAGTGGAACGAGGGGACGTAGGGCCAAGGTGATGAAGAGGGATCGGAGGGCCAAGACAGAGTCCAGGGTTTGGAGGGAGTCGGAGGGTAGGCAGATCCCCTTGTCTGTGGAGTCACCGTTGCCGATGGTCGAGCCGGTGACTTGAGGGGAACCGGCTGATCAGAGGGAGGAGGAGGAGTGGCGAATGTCTTAAGTAGCACCAGCGGAGGAGGAAGGGATAGGGCACAGGATAGAACCAGGGTGTCCATTATGCTGGCTGGAACCAGCAGAGGGTGAAGGGTAGTCAAGGTGAGGATCAGGGTGGGAATAAAGTCCAGGTCTACCAACTTGGCGAGAGCTGGGTCTGGGACAGATGGGGCTACAGGCTCTGCCTCTGGGATGGTCGAGGCTACAGGCTCTGGGACAGTCAAGGCTACAGGCTCTGGGACGGTCGAGGCTACAGGCTCTGGGATGGTCGAGGCTACAGGCTTGTTGACCATGGCAGGCGTGGGTGCTGGCTCATTGACCATGGCAGGCATTGAGGAGGGAGCCATGGAAGGCAGGGGGGCCATCACTGTGGGAGGAGATTTAAAGTTTTCTTCCTCCACACCCACAGTGAAAGGTGAGCCACTAATTTGTAAGGCCACCTCCACGAACTCGAGGAGCGTCCAATGAGGATCCGCTGGAGGCATTAGCTCCTTTAGTGCACTACAGAGACCAGCCCTGAAGAAAACCACAAGAGAGTGGTCTCCATAGTGCACCAAATTTGCCAGTTGGAGAAACTCACGAACGTGATTCTCAACTGGACGGTCCCCTTGCTTACAGCCGGCAGATCCATCTTTGTTGGTCAGTTCTTCTGTCACAACTTGTGGTCGAGATGATGAAGAAGGAGAGGCGAAAGGCGATGGATCTATTTGCAGACTTTAATGGAGGAGATGAAGAAGATATATAATAACGTGGAGTGCCATAAACAAAATCAACAAACTAACAGTCTAATACGGATGAGAACTGATAATGAATGAACATAACAGGAGGGTATAAATACACAAAGGAACTAATGAGGGAACGAAAGACAGGCGAGGATAATCAGGAACATCTGGTAGTCCAGGGGAAATGTCAAAATAAGAGTCCATGGAAACAAGAAGGAGACAGAACATGACAAAAACATCTGATCATGTTGTGTTCTTTAAGACAAACTGTCATGTTTTGATAGAAGTAAAATCAAATAAGTAATTAATAAAAAAAACAACTAATAATTAAATTAGTTAAATTAACTTTAAAAATAATAATTTAGTTAAAAAAAGAAGAAAAAATCTTTGTTTTCTTTTTAAAACTCATACCCTATAGCCTACTTATTTTGAAGCGTTTCTTTACTACTTGAATTTATTTTTTCAAAGTTAATTTTTTCCCCAACTCTGCTTATAATTTATCCAGCCGAAGTGCTTGATTTTTCTCTAAAAAAATAATGCCCTCTAACGTGACTGGCTGGATTTTTTTCTTATTTATTTAATATGGGCTCTATAATTTAGGTTTCATAATTAGGTATAGTCATCAGTAAATTATGTTCAGTTGATAACATATGGTCAATGCTAATGCTGTCAAATCCATAAATAAACACATTGCGGGCAGGTGCGTACACAATACAACAGGGGAAAAAATAGAAAAAGTACACAAATTGTCTTATAACTTGCAAATCTGTAATATTTCACTGCGTTTCTGTAAAATATCTTCTTCAGGCATTCTATTAATTTCTCTGAAGATTCTTCCATTTGCGAGTAGCCTATATCACTGTTACCATTATTACCCGAGAAGTTTCACAAATGACGCTGGCGATGCATAGCGAACTGAACCAGAGGCGATTAATGGTGGTGGACGTCCTGCTCCCAGCGTGAAACAGAATGTTTTTTACACTCATGTCAAAACATTTTTTTACTTCTTGAACTGTTTGATTGACAAAAGAGTGACGTTTGACAGCAAAACCATATGATGACAGCAAGTCTTCACTTTTTTTGAGACGTTATTGTGCTTGCTAAATCAAAATTTTACTATGTGAATGCACTTTCATTACTGTTCTGCATAGATGTTTAAATAATTTACTGTACTAGCAAGTCTGGTGTCTTCCTTATATGGCGTTTTCATGGGCATGGATTATGATAATTGTGAATGAACGTGCACATGCCCCCTCTTTACAAATGTTTGGAATTCACTAACATACACTCATTTAACTAACAAATCTGGGGAGTACAATGTGTTTGTGAATACGGCGGAAAGTTTTTGGGAAGGTTCATTTTATGCGCAAATTACTCAGAATTTCATATTTATGAAAGTTTCATGAATGAGACCCAATATCCTCTTCACTTCAAAGAATTCTGTGTTAAATCCTAAATAAGCATTTAGAGGTATGCTTGCAGGTTTTCTCAACATTAATTTGCATATCGAACCAACTCCTGATGAACATTTTAATTTTTATTTGAATTATCACTCTGCGGGCCCTATTTTAAGAGCACCAAGCACAGCACTATATGATACATCATATGCACAGTCAGTGGTCATGGCCATGACGTTTTGGTATTTTCATGCAATTGTAACGCTCCTGTTCTAGATTTATACACATTGCATAGCTATCTATCAGCTGGCTCCTGTTACACTCAACCCCCTAAACCTCACTCCCATCTGGGTCACGGCACCATTATGACGCTCCTGTTCTACCTGCTCCTTACGGGACTCGAACCGGCATCTCCAGCATGGGAGGCAGATGCGCTAACAAGGAGGCTAAAGGCTACAGCCTCTAGCATCAGTCGCTAGTGCACCTCTTGAGGTCAGGAGAGTGAGGTTTATACACATTGCGCAGCTATCTATCAGCTGGCTCCCGTTACACAAATGTGCTAAGTCTAGGCAAGAGTGGGTTTGGTGAAAGTGCTAATGGGCTGGGTCAAGTGCAATTTAATTTGGAGGTTCTGCTACGGTTATTGGACCATAAGCGTCCTATTACAGGCTATAGTCCATTCCCTATCAAGCACTAGTGATATAAACAAAGACAGCACATTCATAATTTTAAATAGGAATTTTGTCATGTAAATGGGCTATGCAATTAATTAGACAAATAGAAATATGGACCTACACTCTTTTGTGCATTAACTGCGTCCTTGTGGAATGTCAGGCATATTTCTAGTGACACACTCCTTTTATACGAATGGAATATGTGATTCTCGTCAGGACTTGGATGTACGCACCGCTAAAACATAGAAAATATTAATATTATTAATCAAATTGATCTACTGACACACAATTCATGGCTATTGTCAACAGTGATTGTATCGTCCTTCCAGGTTAGGCTGTAGATCGAGGGATTCTTTTTTTTCTTTTGTATGCACTTCACTTCTACCAGTCAATTTTGCTTTAAAATATAAATTAATCTATTGAAACATGAAAAACTTAAACCAAAAATATTTCTAAATTCGAATTACATTTCAAACTAAATGAAAATATAATTAAAAGAATGAAGTGGTAAAAAAATATATATATATACTATATAGAGTTGTGCTCAAAAGTTTGCATACTCTGAAAATATGACTGATCATGCAAAAAAACTGTTGTTTATTTAAATATAGTGATCATATGAATTCATTTATTATCACATAGTTGTTTGGCTCCTTTTAAAATCATAATGATAACAGAAATCACCCAAATGGCCCTAATCAAAAGTTTACATACCCTTGAATGTTTGGCCTTGTTACAGACACACAAGGTGACACACACAGGTTTAAATGGAATTAAAGGTTCATTTCCCACACCTGTGGCTTTTTTTAAATTGCAATTAGTGTCTGTGTATAAATAGTCAATGAGTTAGTTAGCTCTCACGTGGATGCACTGAGCAGGCTAGATACTGAGCCATAGGGAGCAGAAAAGAACTGTCAAAAGACCTGTGTAACAAGGTAATGGAACTTTATAAAGATGGAAAAGGATATAAAAAGATATCCAAAGCCTTGAATATGCCAGTCAGTACTGTTCAATCACTTATTAAGAAGTGGAAAATTCAGGGATCTCTTGATACCAAGCCAAGGTCAGGTAGACCAAGAAAGATTTCAGCCACAACTGCCAGAAGAATTGTTCGGGATACAAAGAAAAACCCACAGGTAACCTCAGGAGAAATACAGGCTGCTCTGGAAAAAGACGGTGTGGTTGTTTTAAGGTGCACAATACGATGATAATTGAACAAAAATGAGCTGCATGGTCGAGTTTCCAGAAAGAAGCCTTTACTGCGCCAATGCCACAAAAAAGCCCGGTTACAATATGCCCGACAACACCTTGACACACCTCACAGCTTCTGGCACACTGTAATTTGGAGTGACGAGACCAAAATAAAGCTTTATGGTCACAACCATAAGCGCTATGTTTGGAGAGGGGTCAACAAGGCCTATAGTGAAAAGAATACCATCCCCACTGTGAAGCATGGTGGTGGCTCACTGATGTTTTGGAGGTGTGTGAGCTCTAAAGGCATGGGGAATCTTGTGAAAATTGATGGCAAGATGAATGCAGCATGTTATCAGAAAATACTGGCAGACAATTTGCATTCTTCTGCATGAAAGCTGCACAAGGACTTTTCAGCACGACAATGACCCTAAGCACAAGGCCAAGTTGACCCTCCAGTGGTTAAAGCAGAAAAAGGTGAAGGTTCTGGAGTGGCCATCACAGTCTACTGACCCTAATATCATCGAGCCACTCTGGGGAGATCTCAAACGTGCGGTTTATGCAAGACGACCAAAGACTTTGCATGACCTGGAGGCATTTTGCCAAGACGAATGGGCAGCTATACCACCTGCAAGAATTTGGGGCCTCATAGACAACTATTACAAAAGACTGCATGCTGTCATTGATGCTAAAGGGGGCAATACACAGTATTAAGAACTAAGGGTAAGCAGACTTTTGAACAGGTGTCATTTCATTTTTTTCTTTGTTGACATGTTTTGTTTTATGATTGTGCCATTCTGTTATAATCTGCAGTTGAATATGAATCCCATAAGAAATAAAATAAATGTGTTTTGCCTGCTCACTCATGTTTTCTTTAAAAATGGTACATATATTACCAGTTCTCCATGGGTATGCAAACTTTTGAGCACAACTGTATATGTAGCCATATATTAAAATTTAAACAATTAACCCTCTCCAACTTCTTTCACTGACAATTTTTCTGTGATTTAAAAATCACAATACGACAACAGGTGGGAAAACTACCAATACAGATTTGATCAAAAATATAATGGTAAATATAAACATAATAATAATAATTGAAAAATATGACCTCAAGAAAGTTGAACACAAATCATATAAATTTTGGTTTCATAAAATGTCTACAACAGTGATCGTCATGGACAGAATTTGATGTTCCACTATATTTTCTGAGTTTGGACATGAACTTTATTACTATCTGCTGGTGGAATCTCCAAAATGCAAATGCAGAAACTGAGTTTAGACTTTGCAGTGAGAATAGAATTGCTTTTGAAACGTCTTAGAGCAATGACCTGCAGTAGGGATTCAACCAGAATGAGCCTTATTATGGAGGGGTATTAATGCAGTTGTAAAACTTTAAATTCTCACACGTGAGACTCATTTGCAAAATCACCACCAGGAGGCACTAGGGGACACTTTTGGTACCTTTGTTTATTATGAAGAAAGTCAGTTTTTATGATTAACATTATTAACATTATAATTTTTGTTTTTGTGTTTACATTTAGTTGTGTAGAAGGCGATCTAACAATGCAAAATTAATAGCAGCATTAAAGTTATAGCTTAGTTAGCTCATGAATTGGTATATAGAAAACAATGCTGGAATCACAGCCTTTTTCAATATATGAAAACGGTTGCTTCATTAGATATTAGTTATTTAATTATCTTCCTGACAATCGAAATCAAAATACACAGTGAACATTCATAATTGAATTTGTTTGCCCCACTGAAAAACCCCCCCAACACATTTAATTATAGGCATTAACCTGTGTTATAATTGACCCAGCTAGTCAGTGATAGACTATAATAGAGTGTTTCAATTGAAACCCCGTGCCTAGGCATAATGAAATATATATGTGCTTATTTTGGTGTTATTATATGTGATGTGCCTTTAAAGTAATTAAGGATGGTGTGGAGTACAGAAAAGCTCAAGTCCTTTGAATAAACACAAGTGGATTGATAGCTTAGGGGCAGTGTGATTGGCTCTTGTGCAACAGGTTGCAGGTTCAAAACTTAAATGTCATCTCTTATAGTTTGTTTGTCTGTTTGGATACATGTGGAAAATAAAATACATCCAGATAATTTCTGTAAAATTCAAGGTTTTTCCTGATCCAAAGACCCAGGTTCAAATCTAAATGTCAAAATCTTCTACAATCTTTTGGAAACAGAGTGTAACAGCAACCTACACACAGCACCTTTTTTAGCTCAAACAAAAGATCTAAACAGCTTCCTCCCCCCGTCAAGGGAAATAGTAAAGTGTGAATCGCTGAGGCTCTGGATGTTCAAAACTTATGTCTGTTAAAAAACGTTTCTAGAAAAATGTCTCAGTGTGCTTAAAAAGTGTTAAAAGGTTTAAATAAAGTCCTAAATAATGCACTAAAATGTGTTACAGCAAATTGGGTAACACTTTAAAATAATGGTCCATCATTAATAGGTATCTATGTAACTATGGAATTAATGTAGGACAAATTAGTAGGACTACATTAACACTTTAGTTACTACAATTAATTAATATGGAAACATGATTAACTAATCAGTAAGTAATAGCAAAATGATGACTAAAGTAGTTCACTGTTAGGTAATCAAAATTACTGTATTAGATTATCCTCATTGAGAACTATTAACAGACTATGGCTCATTTAAAACAACTTGTGTCTGAAATGTGAGCAATTATGTTTTTATTGTGAACATGATCATGAAATGCTCCTCCACAGAAACATGCGCCTCACATGCTTTCTTTGAGGATATTAATTTAGGAACAGCCATCTAAATCACTATGCTTGAGTTTTAGACCCTCAAGAGTATCATGACTAGTCAGCTTACCTTACAGAAATAAGGATGTATGCGCCCAACCTGTGTATTTTTTGGGTTATCCCTTCTGTTCATTACAAATTATTGACTTCGACAAGTTTGATTTTGCTGAAGGTCTTTTAAATAATTTCTTAGAATAGTAAAGTGAAAATGTTGGTAACAATGTTGGTAATGAGTCAAGTGTTACCACATGTATATGAAGGAATTACTGATGATTTGGACAATTATACTAAAGTGAGGGTCATGATAAACCATTATTAAAGGTGCACTCAGTAATATTTTCCTCATTAAAAAAGTTTAACTCCTAAAGACATGAATTGTAAGTTTGCAGTATATGCAGAAAATCATGACCACTCACATTAAAATGAGTACTCCAGTCATATCAATAACCTTATAAAAGCTGTTTTATTCTACATGGTGAGGGTCTGCACATGGGGGCTGCCATGTTAGAATCACTTGACCAGCCGAATACTACTGGCTTAATCTCAGTAATCGTCCTGTTATTTGACACTTTCATTCATTGATTAAAGTAATCATGGCTGACTGTGAATTCTAAATTCTTAATTTCTACAGTGGCATCTGAAACTGAAAACTACTGATTTTAAATTATGCACCATCCAAGCTGCTAGGTGTCAGTGTAAGTCCAAGATGACACAAAAACAAAAGTTACTGAGTGCACCTTTAATGAATGAGATCTTATTGAATCTTCTTCATAATGGTTAATTTGTGTTTTCATGTTGGCTTCATATATTTTTGAAAAACGTTCATGCCATATTTTACAAACAGTTTGATCTAATGACTTAGATCAAACTGTTTTGTTTTTAGATTAAAAACAAAATATTTTTACACTGAATTTTTGAGTCATAGTTAGGTTAATCTTACAAGACACGTTTCATTGGAGTGCATTTTTAATGGTTTTCTTTGTAACTTAATGGATCCCATGGAGAAAAAAAAAAAGAATGAGTGTCACGTCCATCAAGATTCTAATCCAATCATGGTTCACCATGTTCAGTGCGAGCACTGAAACTGAAAGAAGAGGAAGTGCGATTTTGCTCCGCCCTCCCGTCGCTCCGCCTGCACAGGGTGAACTAAAATATACGTTTAAAAATTTTTCTGTTCAGACCAAACATAGGCAAAGGAAGACACATATAATTTCTTGAACAAATACTACACGTATTTACCGAGTGGACTGTCTAGTGCGGAAGTACACAGATAGGTAGAATTGGCCTCATAGCTGCAAGCTGGTTTCTCTCCATTTTTTTGTTTTGTTTGTTTTTTGTTAAAGCCTTGTGTAGATAAACGCACTTGTCTGCAGACACATAATTGTAATATTTATCTTGATTCATTGTTTTACTTTACGTTAAGAGATAGACTTTTAAAACAAGTGTAGGCTACTAACCGTGAGCACCAGCCATTGAAATCATTATCCTGCTAAAGGTTTGCGAAAAGACATTGTGTTTAGTGAAGTATGCAGTTTATGTTCAATTATTTCAATGATTTAGAATTAAATGCCAGTAATTGGAATGCACGTGAGGCGCATGTTTCTTTGAAGATGCATTTCATTATTATGTTTACAATAAAAACATAATCATTAACATTTAGACATGTTAATGTTTTTAATTAGTTATTAATTAGTAGTTATTTTAAATAAGCCATAGTTAGTTAATTGTTCTCAATGAGGCATGTTCGCAATTACTTACTGATTAGTTAATCATGTTTCCATATTAGTTAATAGTAGTAACTAAAGTGTTAATGTAATACTGCTCATTTGTCCTGCAATAATTCCCTCAAAGTTACCTATTAATGATGGACCATTATTTTAAAGTGTTACCAGAAATTGTTTAACAAGTCTCACATGTTTAACATGTGTCTCCACAAAACCATTTAAAATAATTTGTTTAAATTTATTAAAAGAAAGTGTCTGTATATGTTGCTGACATGAGAAGGGATGAAAAGTGGGTTCGGTAAAAAGTGGACTTGAACCTGCATCACACATAGAATCAAGTCTACAGGTCGACACACTACTGATGAGGCCATTTCTCAGTTAACACTACAGTGATTTTCCAGGATTGAGCAGGACGCTGGGCTGCTTCGCAGCGGCCGGCACATTCCCAGCCCTTAACTGCATCAAAGCCTTCTCTGCACAGCATGATCCTCACTGAGCCCCTCGATCACCATGAGAACAACATTTACTTTCTGTTATAACTCACTCCCTTTAGACCAGTGTTTCTCAATTGGTGAGTCGCAACCCAAAAGTGGGCCGAAAGTCTATTCGGACTGGGTCGCTATAGCGGGAAAGAATAGTGCCATGGTTCTCCCTTTGAAAATTTTTCGGTGGCCGCCAAATTTAGGGCTGCTCATAAAAATGTAATTATAATCTCATGTTCAGATAAAGGCATTTTTGATGTCAAACATAAAAAAAAATTAAGATAAACATCATATAAAGGTAGGGCTACTAATTATTAGATCGCTTTCATCCAAGCACTAATTGTAAATAAAATTATTACAGATCATAGTTTAGATTCACTCTGTTTGACTGAAACCTGGTTTAAACCGGATGAATGTATAAGTTTAAATGAGTCTACTCCCAAAGGTTATTGTTATAAACATGAGCCTCGCCTGAAAGGTCAAGAAGGAGGTGTTGCTACAATTTACAGTGATGTTTTTGGTGTTACTCAGAGGTCAGGATATACATAAGTTCAATTCTTTTGAACTGATTATGCTTAATGTGACCATCAGATATAAATAAAAAATCTCTTTCATCTTTTGTTCTTGCTATGTATACAGACCACAAGGACCATATTCTGATTTTCTTTAGAGAATTTGCTGATTTTCTATCAGATCTAGTAGTTAATGTGGATAGAGCTTTAATCGTTGGTGACTTCAACATTCACATACATAAAGAAAATGATACACAAGGATTAGCATTTATTAATATTCTCAACTCTGTTGGGGTCAGATAACATGTGACAGGATCAACTCATTGCCATAATCATATGCTAGATTGAATTCTGTCATATGGAATTAATGTTGATAACATACAGTTGAAGTCAGAAGTTTACATACACCTTAGCCAAATACATTTAAACTCAGTTTTTCACAACTCCTGACATTTAATCGTAGAAAACATTCCCTGTCTTAGGTCAATTAGGATCACTACTTTATTTTAAGAATATTTTCAGAATAATAGTAGAGAGCATGATTTATTTCAGCTTTTATTTCTTTCATCACATTCCCAGCGGGTCCGAAGTTTACATACACTTATTTAGTATTTGGTAGCATTGCCTTTAAATTGTTTAACTTGGGTCAAACATTTTGGGTAGCCTTCCACAAGCTTCTCACAATAAGTTGCTGGAATTTTTGCCCATTCCTCCAGACAGAACTAATGTAACTGAGTCAGGTTTGTAGGCCTCCTTGCTCGCACATGCTTTTTCAGTTCTACCCTCAAATATTCTATCAGATTGAGGTCAGGGCTTTGTGATGGCCACTCCAGTACCTTGACTTTGTTGTCCTTAAACCATTTTGCCACAACTTTGGAGATATGCTTGGGGTCATTGTCCATTTGGAAGACCCATTTGTGACCAAGCTTTAACTTCCTGGCTGATGTCCTGAGATGTTGCTTCAATATATATCCACATAATTTTCTTTCTTCATGATGCCATCTATTTTGTGAAATGCACCAGTCCCTCCTTCAGCAAAGCATCCCCACAACATGATGCTGCCACCCCCATGCTTCACGGTTGGGATGGTGTTCTTCAGCTTGCAAGCCTCACCCTTTTTCCTCCAAACATAACAATGTTCATTATTGCCAAACAGTAAAATTTTTGTTTCATCAGACCAGAGGAAATTTCTCCCCATGTGCACTTGTAAACTGTAGTGTGGCTATTTTATGGCAGTTTTGGAGCAGTGGCTTCTTCCTTGCTGAGAAGCCTTTCAGGTTATGTCGATATAGGGCTCGTTTTACTGTGGATATAGATAC
Organism: Myxocyprinus asiaticus; assembly: GCF_019703515.2. Classification (NCBI taxonomy): domain Eukaryota; kingdom Metazoa; phylum Chordata; class Actinopteri; order Cypriniformes; family Catostomidae; genus Myxocyprinus; species Myxocyprinus asiaticus. Next base: position 30,688,982 of record NC_059389.1, read on the forward strand.
TTGTCTACCTCTTTCATCCAGCATTTTCACAAAGTCCTTTGCTGTTGTTCTGGGATTGATTTTCACTTATCGCACCAAATACATTCATCTCTAGGAGACTGAATGCATCTCCTTCCTGAGCGGTATGATGGCTGCGTGGTCCCATGGTGTTTATACTTGCGTTCTATTGTTTGTACAGATGAACGTGGTACCTTCAGGTGTTTGAAAATTGCTTCCAAGGATGAACCAGACTTGTGAAGGTCCACAATTTTTTTCTGAGGTCTTGGCTGATTTATTTTGATTTTCCATGATGAAGCAAAGAGGCACTGAGTTTGAAGGCAGGCCTTAAAAATACATACATAGGTACACCTCCAATTGTCTCCAATTAGCCTATCAGAAGTTAAATTAGGCTTGACATAATTTTCTGAAAATTTTCAAGCTGCTTAAAAGCACAGTTAACTTAGTGTATGTACATTTCTGACCCACTGGAATTGTGATATAGTCAATTAAAAGTGAAACAATCTGTCTGTAAACAATTGTTGAAAAAAATTCTCATGTCATGCACAAAGTAGATGTCCTTAACGACTTGCCAAAACTATAGTTTGCTAATATTAAATCTGTGGAGTGATTAAAAAATGAGTTTAATGACTTCAACCTAAGTGTATGTAAACTTCTGACTTTAACTGTAGCAATTCTGCCGCAGAGTGATGATATCTCAGATCATTACATCGTCTCTTGTATGCTGCGCTTAGCAAAGGTCGCTCAATCTACATCTCGTTATCGATCAGGTAGATCTATTCTTTTGACCACTAAAGATAGCTTCACTAATAACCTTACAAATTTGTCTCAAATACTCAGTAAGCCAAAAAAATTAGAAGAACTTGATGTAATCACAGAAAATATAGATACAGTCTTCTCTAGCACTCTTGATAGTGTCGTTCCCCTTTGATTAAAGAAAAGCCCTGCACTGTGGTACAATGATCATACTCATGTTCTTAAGAGAGCAGCTTGGAAAATGGTGCACAAGTGAGGGTACAAAATTAGAGGTCTTTCATGGTGCATGGAATGATAGTGTCTCTAGCTACAGAAAGGCTCTAAAAGCTTCCAGGTCTGCATATTTTAGCAAACTAAAAAAAATAACCACAATAATCCTAGGTGTTTATTCAGTACTGTGGATAAATTAGTAAAGAATAAAGCTTCAACTGAACCAGATATTCCAATGCAGTAAAGTAGTAATGACTTTATGAATTTCTTTACTGATAAAATTGAAATCATCAGAAACAAAATTGAAATTATGTAACCGTCTGCAATAGCACCTCAGAAGACAGTGTCTCATATTATTCCCCACGACCGAACAATCCTTTGCTGTAATAGGAATGGAAGAGCTAAAAAATCTTATAAAACTAAACAATCAACAACATGTAGAGTGACCAAGCTCTAAAAAGAGGTGTATCCTGTCATCTCAGAGCCTCTTCTTAATATTATTAACTCCCCATTATCCTTAGGGCATGTCCCAAGAAAATTTAAGATAGCAGTTATTAAACCACTTATCAAGAAACCACAGCTTGACCCTGGAGAGTTGGCTAGTTATAGACCGATCTCAAATCTCCCATTTATGTCATAAATACTAAAAAAGGTAGTGTCCTCCCAACTGTGTTCATTTTTACCAAAAATTGTATATATTAATAGTTTCAGTCAGCATTTAGGCCCCATCATAGTACAGAGACTTCACTTATCAGGGTTACAGTTGACTTGCTCTTATCATCTGATCGTAGCTGCATTTCTCTTCTAGTGCTTTTAGATCTTAGTGCTGCCTTCAACACCATATATCACAAAACTTCTCTTGTATAGGCTTGAGAATTACATTGGCATTTGTGGACAGGCATTAGTTTGGTTAAGGTCCTATTTATCCGACTGCTACCATTTGTCTGTGTAAACGAGGAATTGTCAGATCAAACTAGTTAAGTACTAGTTAAGAATGGAGTGCCACAGGGATCAGTTTTAGGGGCTCTGCTTTTCTCCTTATACTGTGTATGCTTCCCCTGGGAGACAGTATCAGGAACTGTAGGATTTTATATGTAAATAATTAATTAATTATAATTAATTAAGTCTTTCACACAGTTCTTAAATGTCTGTATAGGACTCGTCATGAGCTTCTGTATGACTGAGTTTCTGTCATGTTGTGAGTTAGGATGTGGTTAAGGTTAAGGCTAAGTTTTAGGTCCATAAGTCGGTGCCGTGTCGGTTACTGTTGTACCTGGCACCTGTATTCCTGTCAATGTTCAAGACAGGATGCGTATGAATTGTCTTTATGGTCTGCCTTGTGTGGATTCTGCTTGAAGTATGCTGCGAGTAGCTTCAGCAGTTCTGGTGAGTCTTCTGCAGGTGGCTTATCTTGTTCTGTCTGCAGAGTGTTGACATGCTTTCATCGTTGGTTGCCTTTAAACATCCATCTGGGTTCCCATGTCGTCCTTTCTCTTGGATTGCTTGAGGGATGTGGTAAGTTCCATGGCTTCTCCCAGTCGTTGGACATACATCTAGATCTGGCGCTGATGTGGGGGTCACATTCTTAGTCGCCATCGGTTTTTCTCTGCTCTATGCTGAAGAACCTGGCTTTGCTGTTATGCCATATATCTTCTAATGCCAGCCCTTGGTTTTGAGAGGTAAGGCTTGAGACTGATGATGCCTTGGGGGCCATGAGAGCCTTGAGGCAATTCTTTGTTTAACATAAGCCTTATGCGCTAAGTCTCGCAGTTGTTGCGCTGTCATCTTGCGAGGACAGGCTGTGACTCCTAGATAATAGCCGTGGAATGCAGGTTTCAGAGGAAGATGGCTTTGAAGTTGATTTCTTCATCCATCTCAGGTTCATTCCGGGACTTGAAGTAGGCTTGCTGTAGTCAATGGTAGTAGGCTTGTTTGGTCTCTTTCTGATCCTGTTTGGTGTTCAGGGCGGTAAACAGTTCTTGTTCAGACTCTGTGTCTGAAAATTCTTTAATCAGGGCCTCTCTTTGAAGTTAGTAGACAGAATTTGTGTGATCTGGCTGTCTGTCAAGAAAACTTCGCATCTCAAGACTGGATGTTATCCATAGCAGAAAGAAAGTCTCTCTGTTAGTCATCTGAGGCCTCATATTCAGATGGAATTCTATGTCATGCAGGCAAACATGGATATCATGACCCTCAGCAGGATATGGTTTGAAACTGTCAATATTCCTTGCCAGCTTGTCGTGGTCTTTAAAATCCATTTCAGATGCTGCTTCAGGGTTTGTTGGGATGTTCACCCTTTCACTGTTGTTGGTTAGGGGTTCTCGGTAGAGAGCCAGTTGGGTTTTGTGCAACGGACCCTCATTTCTTTCATCATATGACAGCTTTTGGTTGTAGGATGCTGCTTTGTTGAACAGGGGTGCTGCTATTGTCACATATTCCCTGTTTTTTGTATTGACTTTTATGTTGAAATTCTGGTTTAGTTCCCTATTCCTGTTAGTTTTGTAGTCCTTTGTAGTTTCTTTTCATTATTGGTTTTTCCCTGATTGTTTCCCGAGGTGTTCCTCATTCCCATGTTTTCCCTTGTGTATTTAAGCCCTGGTTTTCCCCTGGTTTCTTTGTCAGTCTTCTCCTGTATTATGCTGTGCTTTGTTCCCTGTGTTTTGTTTCATTATGTTCTGAGTTACCTGGTGTACCTTTATTTTATTAAAAAGGCTGCATTTAGATCCTCATTCCTGTCCTGTCTCATCACAGCTATGGGATGCCTGTCCATTTTAAGCTCTTGCCTTAACTCGTAAGAGTGTTTCAGCTCATCTTTGGTGTGGTCAAGTTGTTGGGTCAGGGTTTCAGCTTCAGTTCTTGACATTTCCAGATGGCCTTCCAAGGCCTTGTTTCGAGAGTTCATGTCTTTTAAATCAAATCTGGCTTTTTCCCAGCATGACACTCTGTCCTGCCTCCAAGATTTTCCAGTGGGCCATTGGGGTCAGTCTTCAGCGACATGTTGGCACACTGTAGTGGAAGAATAGGGAGAGAGCTAACACAGATCTGCACAGGGGTAAGGGCCTAGGTGTAGTGTTACAGCTAGGTGTTGGCTTCAGTGTGTGGAGACATAAATGAAGGGTAGTAACAGCTAAGTGTTGTTTTCAATGAATGTGGGCAACTAGTGAAGTGTAATTATTATTTTTTCAATCTGGCAGGATTGTATGCGATTGTTTTATGCAGTACAGTTGAACTACTTACCACAGATGCCTCAAAGGCATGCTAGGGGGTGGTGACGGTTACCTGGTGCTTCTCCCTGCGATTTATTTCTGGACGTGGTTGTGTTTGGATGCTGGAATTTGGATTCCAATAGAGAGTGGTTGTGTGAGGGTAGACTAGGGAGAGCACACAAAATTTGGTTAATGATTTGACATTTCAAGATGACTCTTTTTGATGACAAATATTTTAACCAGAATTATCGGTGGCTCAACAGGCTTGGTCTATAGACTGTAAACAGTAAGGAGAGAAAAGTCAGAAGGAGACAAAGAATTTAAATAAATGAACAAAATACACCAATACATTTTCTGTTGTTATGCTTAATGGCAATATCGGGGATTCTGATTGAGGCTTGGTGCTCATTGTCCATGATTGTGTAACAGAAAATCTTTATTGGAGGGATTCTGTCAATTTAAAATTCCACAATGGGGAAGTGCATAGAATCTTATACTGTGGGGCCTGGAGGTTGAGTTGATACTGCTCTGGTGGGGGCCCTCCACATGAGACAGATCACCTCAATGCCCCTTACACAAAAGGGAAAATGGGAAATAAAATAAAACAGCCACTAAGTAATTTAAATAGGAAACTGATGGGTGTGAGGTAAAAATAGGATTGATAGGCAGCGGTAAGTTTTCTGTAAACTTACACTGTTTCAGACTTATTATTATCTAAAGTAGTTAAGCCTTAAGCAATAGATGAGTGATATAAGAAGCAATGGGAAGAAAATAAAAATTTTAATTGACTCTGCAATTCAACTTAATTTACATTTAACTCAATTGTTACTTGAGAAACAGTATTTTTGTAAAATGAGGTAATGGAGAGAGAGAAAAATCTGAATAAAATGCATAATGTATGAGAGAGCAAAGATGTATGCAAAGTTTGAGAACTTTAACTTTAACACTACCCAAAACACAAGCTGTATTTAAATGTAACAAGCCACGGTGCGCGGTGAGTTGCCCCAGAAGAGTCTCCTAGGACTTCCTGTGACGACACGTCATCATAGCAACCAACACCAATACCATTGATTTCTGAGTGTCTCTTTAGCATGAATGGAAGCACAGTTTCAGCGGATCACATGAATGTCAGTGTGTTCAACAATGCACAAATAACAGCCATCACATTCAGCTCATTGTAACACAACATGGCGCTTGCAGTTTAAATGCATTCAAGGCAAATCTTAATGCACAAATAAAACAGCATGCTTAGCCATTTGCAGAGTGGTATTTATCACTATAGTTCTTTTAAAGAGCAATTCTTAAGCAATGCAAATTACAGACAACTCACGTAATAGTTTTACGGAGTGGCGTTTATACTTGCAACTCATTTGGAGCAAGATTAATCTATATTTCAGTGGCAGGTTCACTGCGGCTGTTTAAACATTGTTATGTCAGTTTCTGGTTACACAGCAGGGTCTATTCACTGACTGTACACAGATTTATTGAAAATCTCTAGCATGATCAAGCATTTACATTACCATTCTAAATTACACTCGGACAATGATGCACTTTGTGACACAAGTTATTTTCAAATTCGCTCAGCGAGAAGGCACAAAACTGCAAACATCACTACTCCAATGATTAAACCACAGACAGTTAAGATAGACTAGTTGAATGCACTGGAACATCTCAATGTTATCAATCTAGCTATAAAATAAGGCCATTTATGAAGAGGTAGAGGAACATAGAGAAGAATGACTGTGCAAAATGACAAATAACCTCAGTTTTAAGAACTGCCAACATTCTCCACCATTATAGGTAGGATTTTTATATGTAAATAATTAATTAATTGGTTTAAGAATCTTGGCTGTGTTCGACCACCATTATATGTAGGGAATTTGCATAATGGTTAGCTTATGGCTTTAAGCTTATGCCTGTGTCATTTTCCAAACACTAATGCACGGAATTTAGCTCAAAGGGAATCTAGATTCGGGGAGTAATATAAGAATTAAGTCTTCGGCCAGTGATGAGTTGATCTGAATGTAATGTTAATTCATACAGTAATACTACTTTCAATGTGATTGAAAATAATATCACAAATAGATTTAAACAATGTTCATGAGCAATGCAGCATTTTAGGATCGACAGATTTCTAGGGACCAATATGATCAAATACACAGTCAAATTCTCTTTGAATACAAACAAGGCTTTATTGCTAATCTACAACATAAATCTAAACTAACACACACAGACAAACAAAACAGGTTGGTGAATGAGCTGTAACAGAACGTGAATGGAAATGATCTGTAACAGAGAAAACTGAACTTTATGGAGTCTATAGACCATGCCCTGAGAACCATCGATACTTAATTTAGTACACCTCGATTTGCAATCAGGTTACCCAAAGTATTTATATAAAACACCAGCATATTCCAGCAAAAGTCTGGAGGTGTTGCTTTGGTTCTTTGGCTGGGTCTGTAGAAAGTTCTGGTTGTGCTCCATCTATGTTTTGGACCTCTGTTTAAGATCATTTATGTCAGATAGTTTGGTGCTGGAATGATCAGATAGGGCTTTGAAGCAATGACTTCGGCATCTTTGGAGAAGTCGGACAAGATGGAATTTGAAAACTCCCGCAATGCTCTTAAAGAGAACTCCTTTAGTACACTGTGATTTGTCCTTTGGCTTGGTTCAGTTCCAGGAGGCCTTTGTTTGGTTCGCTGGATGGGAGATGGAATGACCAGGTAGAGCCTGGAGCTTCCCGCAAGGGAGAATCAGGACTTTCCGGGACAGAGGTCAAAATGTGTGTAAGCCGTAGAGCAGAGAAGAGTGAAGAGGAGTTGTCCAGGCTAGTCTTTTAAACATTTCTGTTTGGTCACACCCTGAAGAGGCTCTAAGCCAATCAGAAGCGCTTTTCAGAGGGCCTGTTGTCAAAGTGTCCTCCCCTCAAGATGATTAATTTGACTCTTTGTTCTAAGTTTCTTCAGTTTTCCCACTCAGAAAAAGAGCATACTTTTATCCTGACTTTTATATAATGAAATCTGTGCAAAAGACATTACATTTGTTAACATCAACATTCTCTAAATAAACAGACAAGCATTTTTACATATGAAATATGACATACTTTCTCTTCATGGTTACTTCACTACACATTAAAATTTGAATATAAATTATTATACATTGTATGAGTGTGCATCATGTGCAGTATGTTCAAGATCAGAAGAATGCATTCTATGATTCTAACCACAGTTAGGCATCATGTGATGCATGTTAGCATATAAAACTTTGTTATGTGTGTTGTGAAGTGTAAAGTCAGATTTGAGTGAGTCCAGCAATTGTGTAAAAGTTCATAGATCCTTTTTAGCTGATGTTTGCAGAATAACAATCACATTATCTCGTGATCTCCTATGAGTTTTAATTTTAAGCATAGGAAATTGGTTATGTTCAAGAAAATTAAGTCCCTGCTCCTCGTGGTGATGAGTTTTATAATAGATTAGTGTCACTGAATGGCTGGATGTCTGAGTGGTGTCTGGAGAATAGCATAGGATTTATAGACAATTGGAAGTGTTTTTGGGGTAGACCTGACCTGCTAAAGCAGGGGTGGGCAACTATTTTGGTAAAGGGGCCACATCGGGCTTTATGTAGTGCATATGGGGCCACATTGTATTCCTTTTGAGATACAATGTTCCACATTTATTTGGTTTTTGTACCTTTTAAGCCAATAAATAGTTGTGTACTCTATGTTCTAAACTGTATATGTTACTACTGGGACTATTCTTCAATTGCCTAAAGTATTGTATTGCTCTACAAATGTAGATACTTTTCTATCAGGCATTAAAAAACTGAATAGGGAGGTCACGTGATGCCATGCAAGAAGCAGATGTGTGAGCGATGAGCTCTGCGCACTTTGCTAAATTTTTTATTATTTTCATGTTATAATCTGGTGAAATTTGATACACCCAGTTACACATTTGCTCTTTCAGAATCAGAATCAGAATGAGCTTTATTGCCAAGTATGCTTACAAATACAAGGAATTTGTCTTGGTGACAGGAGCTTCCAGTGTTCAACCATACAAAAACAATACAAAAACAGCAGCAAGACATAGATAATAATAAAAAAATAAAAAATAAAAAATAATTATACACATATGTACAGACACACATACATACATACACACATACTCATAGGTAATGCAAATCTAATACAATCTGTTATGTACAGTGCAAATGTTTTTTTTTTTGTTGTTGTTTTTTTCAGAGGAATGAAATGGCAGAAGAGGTTGGATGTGTTGGAGAAATATAAGAAAGACTAAACTGTGTATTGCACATAGTTATTGCTCAATGAGTCAATTTAATTGTTCATGAGATGGATAGCCTGAGGGAAAAAACTGTTCCTGTGCCTGACGGTTCTGGTGCTCAGTGCTCTGAAGCGTCGGCCAGAAGGCAACAGTTCAAAAAGGTAGTGGGCAGGGTGAGTGGGGTCCAGAGTGATTTTTCCAGCCTTTTTCCTCACTCTGGAAGTGTATAGTTCTTGAAGGGGGGGGCAGGGGGCAACCAATAATCCTCTCAGCAGTCCGAACTGTCCTTTGTAGTCTTCTGATATCTGATTTCGTAGCTGAACCAAACCAGACAGTTATTGAAGTGCAGAGGACAGACTTAATGACTGCTGAGTAGAACTGTATCAGCAGCTCCTGTGGCAGGTTGAATTTCTTCAACTGGCGAAGGAAGTACAACCTCTACTGGGCCTTATTCACAGTGGAGTCAATGTGTGTCTCCCACTTCAGGTCCTATGAGATGGTAGTGCCCAGGAACCTGAATGACTCCACTGCTGCCACAGTGCTGTTTAGAATGGTGAGGGGGGTCAGTGTTGGGGTGTTCCTCCTAAAGTCGACAATCATCTCCACCGTTTTGAGTGTGTTCAGCTCAAGGTTGTTTTGACTGCATCAGACAGCCAGCTGTTCAACCTCCCTTCTGTATGCAGACTCATCGTTATCTCGGATGAGGCCGATGACAGTGGTGTCAGCTGCAAACTTCAGGAGCTTGACAGAGGGGTCCTTGGCGATGCAGTCATTGGTGTAGAGGGAGAAGAGTAGTGGGGAGAGCATGCATTCCTGGGGGGCACCAGTGCTTATTGTACAGGTGCTGGAAGTGAGTTTCCCTTGTCTCACAAGCTGCTGCCTGTCCGTCAGAAAGCTGGTAATCCACTGACAGATAGACAAGGGAACAAAGAGTTGGTGTAATTTATTCTGGAGTATAGCTGGGATGATGGTGTTGAAAGCTGAACTGAAAGGACAAAAGGATTCTTGCATATGTCCCTGGTCTGTCCAGATGTTGCAGGATATGATGCAATCCCATGTTGACTGCATTATCCACAGACCTGTTTGCTCAATAAGCAAATTGAAAGGGATCTAGAAAGGGTCCAGTGATGTTCTTCGGGTGGGCCAACACCAGTCTCTCAAATGATTTCATGACCACAGACGTCAGGGCGACAGGTCTAGAGTCATTAAGTCCTGTGATTTTTGGTTTCTTTGGGATGGGGATGATAGTGGAACATTTGAAGCAGCATGGGACTTCACACTGCTCCAGTGATCTATTGAAGATCTGTGTGAAGATGGGGGCCAGCTGGTTAGCACAGGATCTAAGACGTGCAGGTGAAACGCCATCTGGGCCCTGTGCTTTCCTTATCCTTTGTATTCGAAAGACGTGGCTCACATCATCTTCACAGATCTTAAGTGCAGGTTGAGTAGCAGGAGGGGGGAGGAGGGGGGTTGCAGGAGGTGTTGGTGTTTGTGTGAAGTGAAGGTCAGAGTGGGTGTGGGGTGTGAGATTGGGCCTTTCAAATCTACAGTAGAACACATTCAGGTCGTCAGCCAGTTGTTGGTCCACCACAGGGTTGGGGGCAGGAGTCCTGTAATTCATAAGTTGTTTCATGCCTCTCCACACTGATGCAGGGTCGTTAGCTGAAAACTTGTTTTTCAGCTTCTCAGAGTATCTTTTTTTAGCCATTCTGATTCCCTTATTCAGTGTGTTCCTGGCCTGATTGTACAAGACTTTATCTCCAACTCTGTAAGCATCCTCTTTGGCCTGACGAAGCTGCCTGAGTTCCGCTGTAAACCATGGTTTGTCGTTGTTAAATGTTAAATAAGTCCTAGTAGGAATGCACATATCCTCACAAAAACTGATATATGATGTAACAGTATCTGTGAGCTTGTCCAGATTGGTGTCTGCAGCCTCAAAAACACTCCAATCCATGCAGTCAAAGCAGGCCTGTAGTTCCAGCTCTGCTTCGTTGGTCCATCTCTTTACAGTCCTTAAACAGGCTTAGCAGATTTTAATTTCTGTCTGTAGGTTGGAAGAAGATGAACCAGACAGTGATCAGATAGTCCCAAAGCTGCTCTAGGGACAGAGCGATATGCATCCTTTATTGTTGTGTAGCAGTGATCCAATATATTTCTGTCTCAGGTTGGGCATATAATGTGCTGTTTGTATTTGGGCAGTTCACATGTGAGGTTTGCTTTGTTAAAATCCCCAAGAATAATAATAACTGAGTCTGGGTATTGTTGTTCTGTGTCTGTGATTTGATCAGCCAGCTGTTGCAGCGCTATGTTCAAACACGCGTTTGGCGCGATATACACACTCACCAGAATAAACGAGGAAAACTCCCGCGGCGAGTAGAAAGGCTTACAGTTAATAAAGAGTGCTTTCAAATTAGGACAGCACATCCTCTTTAACGTTGTTACATCTGTACACCAACTTTCATTGATGTAAAAGCATGTTCCACCACCTCTCAGGAATGGCTTGGCATGTTTTGCTATGTTTTGAGGCAAAACATGGCAAAGAAGTCAAAATCCTCGGGCTCTGGAGACATTAAAAGACACTTACATGTTCAGGATGAAAGCCCCGACAGGCCTACAGACCGGGGACTCGATTTGGATGGCATGGCGGGAGAGGAGATCCAGCATCAGTTGTCCAACATGTCGGTGATGCTGACGAAGGTTCTTGCTGACTTGGAGGATCCTTGAAAAGCTTGAAGATCTTGAGAATAGAAGCTTCAGGAATAATGTTAGAATTGTTGGAATTCCTGAGCATGAGGAGGGCAGAGATATGGTGAATTTCCTAGATGAGCTTTTCCCGAGTCTGCTCGACATAACAGGCCACAAGCTGGAAATTGAGCGAGCTCACAGTGTCCCTGCTCAGAGATCTGCTGAGGGAGATAGGCCCCGATCGATTCTGGCCAGATTTCTGAGATCATCCGATAAAGATCTGGTGTTGCGCCAGACGAGGAGCAAAGGGAAGCTTTCTTGGAAGAACCATACTATTTTCTTGTTCCCGGACTTTGAAAATTGTCGAGTCGAGTTCGATAAGAGAGAAACGCGATCGGTTCAAGGAATGTAAGAAACTCTTACATCAGCGAAAGATCACTTTTGCTCTGATATTCTCGGCCAAACTGAGAATAGAAACGAAGGTTGCAAAGTATTTACATGTCCCAATCAGGCAATGTCTTTTATTGAATCAATGGGCGAGTAAACTGCGTTGGCTCCGCCGAGCGGCTGGAGATTGTTTTGTGAATAACACTTTTCCTTAAAGAAACTTTTGCATTGTTGAAAGATTATATCATACACTGAACTCATAACAGCCGGCTCACGGAACATTCATTTGTCTGTCCGAGGAATCTGAATAGTTTTATATCAGCTGGAATTTATTTTGTGGTAGATCACATCTTTGAGACAGTTCTGTGAATGAATCTACACGTTCTTTGTGTTCATTCTTCCTACTGGCTGGGGTTTATTTTACAAAATTTTCTGTTATGTAATTTTGCCTCACAAATTTGTGAGGGAAAACTGAGCAATCCGATGGCAAAGTTGTAGTGGGGGCTCATGGGCATTCATGGACCTTTTGAGTTTAGAGGGATTGTCACCGGTTGGCACTATCGTGCGCGGGGTTAATGCGCATGTTTTTCTTTTTTCTGTTTGTTTTGTTTGGTGGGGGGGGTTGTTCGGGGGTTTGATTGTTTCACTAATGGGGATTTGGTCTGTATAATTTTGTTTTTCACACACAATATATTTTTTTTATTATATAAATATGTCAGTAGTTAATATGAGTGTACTATCTCTCTCCACATGGAATGTGAATGGGTTGGGGCACCCCATAAATAGAAGGAAAGTTATTACTTTTCTTAAACGTAAAAAATATGATATAGTGTTTCTTCAAGAAACACATCTCTCCCCGCAGGAAGCTGAAAAATTTGGGAAGATATGGGGTGGACATGTTTTTTTTAGTGCTGGCACAAGTAAGAGCAAGGGAGTCATTATATTGATTAATAAACATCTACAAATCAAATGTCTCAAACAGATTAAAGATAAATTAGGGAGAGTCATTATTGTGTTAGTTGAAATTCAAGGGCAAAGGTTCATTTTGGCTAATATTTACGCACCTAACGCTGATGATCAGGGCTTTTTTTATAGATCTTGAAGGGATGTTGCAAGCCGCTGGCACCCCTCATGATATAATATTGGGAGGAGACTTTAATCTTTTGATGGACTCAGTCCTTGATCACAGTGAAGCAAAAGTGTGTAAGCCCCCTAGAGCAACATCACGCTTCACAGAATGTGTAAAAATCTTGGTCGTACGGATATTTGGAGACTTTTGAACCCATCTGGTAGGGACTATACATTTTTTTCATCAGTCCATAAGATTTATTCTAGAATAGATTTTTTTTATATCCAAATCCCTCATTTCATCTGTTGTTGATTGCTCAATTGGAAATATTTTAGTCTCAGATCATGCCCTGGTGAGTTTAGAGGTGATGCCACATATAGAGAAAAAGAAATTATATAGTTGGCGCCTTAATGTGTCCCTTTTGCAAAATCCTGATTTCCAACAAATGTTAAAGACTGAAATCAGTGTTTATATGGAGACCAACTGGTCCTCGGTATCCTATGTGGGCGTGGCTCGGGAGGCACTTAAGGCGGTTCTTAGGGGTCAGATCACACAGTATGCCTCATTCATTAAAAAATCCGAAGTACGAGAACACGTGGAGTTGGAAGGAAATATTAAAAGTGCCGAGGCAGAGCTGAAGCGCAGAATGTCGTCTGATGGTCTCAGAGAATCGACCTGATTGAAATACAGATATAATACTATTTTGTCGCAGAAAGTGGAGTTTTGGTTGTTCAGAGCAAGACAGTCATACTTTGAGTTGGGTGACAAAGCAGCGAAGTTTTTGGCTAGATATATAAATCAGAGAGAGTCTTTTTCTACCATTCCCTCAGTGAAATCTGCTGGTGGTGAAATGTTTACCTCAGCCATTGATATTAATAATGCTTTTAATGAATTCTATCTTGATCTCTATAGTTCCACGTCTTCATCTACTGATGAAGCTATTCAAATATTTGTGGAACCATTAGATCTCCCTAAACTGACCACTGAGCAAAAAAATTCTCTTGATTCTGAGATAACCTTGGAGGAGCTTGATGAGGTAATTAAGGCCTTACCTACAGGCAAGGCTCCGGGGCCAGACGGTTTTGCCGCTAAATTTTTTAGATCTTATGCTACAGAACTGGCTCCACTTTTGTTAGAAGTTTATACTGAATCATTAAAGAATGGAAAGCTTCCTCCAACCATGACACAGGCCAGGATCAGTCTGATTCTTAAAAAGGACAAAGATCCAAGCGAGTGTAAAAGTTACTGTCCAATTTCCCTGATCCAGCTAGATGTAAAAATTTTGGCTAACCGATTAAGTAAAGTTATGACATCTCTTATACATATAGATCAGGTGGGATTTATTCGGGGCCGTAACTCTTCTGATAACATCAGGCGTTTCATCAATATCATGTGGTCAGTAGCAAATGATCAGTCTCCGGTCACTGCCATCTCACTTGATGCCGAAAAGGCGTTTGATATGGTAGAATGGGATTATCTTTTTAAGATTTTGGAAATGTATGGGTTCGGGAGTACGTTTATTGGTTGGATTAAGTTACTTTATAAACACCCCGTAGCAGCGGTACAAACAATGGATTAATTTCAGATTATTTTACTCTGAATAGGGGCACTCGGCAGGGTTGCCCTCTTTCCCCATTATTGTTCTGTCTTGCCCTGGAACCATTAGCAGCTGCGATAAGAAAAGAGGATGATTTTCCAGGGGTGCTGGCGGGAGGTGTGGCGCATAAGCTTCTGCTTTATGCAGACGATATTTTATTATTCATCTCTGACCCCACTAGATCTATGCCTTGCCTCCACAGAATTATTAATTCCTTTTCCAAGTTCTCAGGATACAAAGTCAATTGGTCTAAATCCGAAGCTTTAGCTTTGACAACGTACTGTCCAGCGCCTTCCAGTGGCCCAAACAGGGCATTAAGTATTTGGGCATTTTATTCCCAGCAAATTTGTCTGATTTAGTCAGAGTTAATTTTGATCCCTTAATAAAAAGTTTTTCGAATGATGTGGACAGGTGGGCTTCATTACACTTATCGATGATTGTCAAGGTTAATGTAATTAAAATGAATTGTATTCCAAAATTCAACTACCTGTTACAATCTCTCCCAATAGATGTCCCCCTCTCTTATTTCAAGCAATTTGATAGCATAGCGAAATCCTTCATTTGGAATGGTAAGTGTGCCAGGTTAAATTTCAATAAGTTACATAGGCCGATTGACAAAGGTGGGTTAGGCCTACCCAAGATTTTGTTTTATTATTATGCATTCAGTCTCAGACATTTGGCTCATTGGTCGCTTCCACCTGAGAGAGCCCCTCCCTGGTTTTGTATCGAAAAGGAAGCCCCTTGCCCCTATCTCGCCTCTGCATAGCCTTTTGATCAAATTAATTGGAGAAGTTAAGTCACACCCCGTTATTTTGCATTTACACTCGATATGGACAAAAGTGTCCAGAGTGTTTAATTCGGATATTTATTTAAACGTAGCCTCAAGCATATGGCAGAACCCTAAATTATGCATTAATAAGTCCCCTTTCTGTTGGTCAGATTGGATTGTGAGGGGGGTTAATACACTCGGTGACCTATATGGAGTATTGAGACCTTTTGAAAATTTGGTTCAAAATTTTGGGATTCCCAGATCTCAATTTTATAAGTATTTACAGCTGCGGCACCTACTCTGCACTGTTTTTGGGAGTGGCACGCACCCCCCTAGTGCGGAAGATACTCTGGGAGTGGTGATTACTGCTTTTGGAAAAGGTCATGAGGCATTAGTGTATTACTCCCTGCTAATTCAGAGTCTGGGGTACGGAGCTTTAAATTCCCTCAAAAGATTATGGGAGGAAGACTTAAATTTGTTTTTGGAAGAGGGTGTGTGGGCTAGGATTCATAAAAACATCAAGTCTGCATCTAGAGATGCAAGGGTGCGCCTTATGCAATTTAGGATTCTACATAGATTTTATTGGACCCCTTCTAAATTGTATAGGCTTGGTCTTAAGGACACACCCACCTGCTGGCGATGCCATTTAGAAGATGGAGACACCACCCATGTTTTTTGGGGGTGTCGTAAGATACAGGAGTTCTGGTTGAGGGTCCACAATTTTATGGCCGACGTATTGGGTACTCAGATCTCCTTTTGCCCCAGGCTCTGTATTTTGGGTGACGGGGCGGTCATTGATGTAAGAGATAAGTACATGAAGAACTGGATCCTGGCCGGTGTTATGGTGGGCAGACAGGTTATCCTTAGAGGATGGAAGTCAGCTGGAGCCCCCTCGTTTCGTGAGTGGTGCGAGGAGATGGGCAGGGTGGCAGTTTGGGAAGTGTTGTCATATAGAAGGCTAGGCAACATGGATATGTTCATCAGGAGGTGGGGCAGCTATTTGGCCTTTTTGGAGGACTCTCAGGGAGGGACAGTGGAGGGAGACATTTTGATTTAAATGTGTGTGTTGTAGCCTTTTTGTTTTTGAACATATATACTTTTTTGAAATGTATTTCTAAATATTTTCTTCTATTTTATTGTTTGTTTGTGTGTCTATGTAAATTGTATTTGACCACTGGGGTATATGTTTGTGTTGGGTGGTGGGGTGGTTAATGTTCGGGAGGAAGGGTTTGTAAATAATATAATAATAAAAATGTAAATAAAAAAAAATAAAAAAAATAGTTTTGATGTCAAATTTTAGTATGACACTGTCCTAACCAGATGCGACATAATAAAACATTCCATGTTGCACAAAAAAACAAAGAAAACAAAAAAACGAATAAAGGCTGAGCTTATTATAAATGATTTTTTTACCATCTCTACTTCCCTGTTAATTTATTATTAAATTTAACACTCTATACATAAGGGGTCTATTTTAATAAAAAAATTGAAAATTATAGAATCTTTATTTTACTATCAAAACATTACCCATTTACACACTAAAGGGGTCATGATGTGGGTCTGGTCAATGGTTTGACTTTCCATTCAGCACACAACTGAATAAAACAGGCTGCATGACTATGATAAATGGTTACTGCAAGAGTTAGATTAATATACAGGTGCGGGGGACTTCAACATTTCTAAATTGCACAAATAAAAAAAATATATATACATATTCGTCTCTCGCTTGCTTTTGGTCGCATGCCAGTGATTACCCCCTCTGCATGTCAGTGATGCCGAGATCACAACAGCCTCAAGAATGGACACAGAGTGGCCAGATAACACTTTTCCTTGAGCAGAATATTGCATTAGAGATCGCTAAGTTTGTTCAAAAAGGAAAGCGAGAGCTAGAAAGAGTGCACTTGTGTGCATGGTTGCCTGATTGCACAAAATAAGTATAGCATTAGTGAGTATAAATCTCAAATTGGGGGGTGTTGCGTCTCTTATTTGGCAACCCTGAGCATGTTAAACACTTGTGGAAGTGCGTTAGGTCCCAATGCAAGATAACTGAAATATCCAATGAAAAAAATGCTTTTAGGATAAATGAGCCGTGGGCCACATTAAACTGGAGGGCTGGATCCGGCCCGCAGGCCATAAGTTGCCCAGGTCTGTGATAAAGAGAGACGGACTCCATCCCTCCAGGGAAGGTGCCACTCTCCTCTCTAGTAATTTGTCTTATAATCTTAATAGTGATAGTATTTGTCTAACTGGGGCCCAGGTGAGGAAGCAGACAAACTGGCTAATCCGAACATCTGCTAGCTACCTTGAGACATCAAACTACAACACATAGGGACTATATGACCTAGATATCACATAGACTGTATCTGTTCCCCGAACACAAACTCCTCCCTGAATCATTTAGAAAAAAAATGTATTAAGGTAAAACTTAAAAATAAAAAATAAAAATAGAAGATCATATAATGGTAGGGCTACTAAACATTAGATTTCTTTCAACCAAAGCACTAATTGTAAATGAACTTATTACAGATCATAGTTACAGATCCAGCACAATAGTAATGACTCCATTAATTTCTTTACTGATAAAATTGAAATAATCAGAAATAAAATTGGAATTATGCAATCGTCTGTCACAGTATAACAGAAAACAGTATTTCATAATTTTCCTCACAAGCAACTTCAATCCTTCGCTGACATAGGTCATGAAAAAACTTATCAAAACATCAAAAGCCTCAACATGTAAGTTAGATCCAATACCAACTTAGCTCTTAAAAGAGATATTCCCTGTAATTACAGAACCTCTTCTTAATATTATTAACTCCTCACTATCCTTAGGACATGTCCCAAGAAACTTTAAAATGGCAGTTATCAAACCGTTTATTAAGAAGCCACAGATTGATCCTGGAAATTTGGCTAATTAATGACCGATTTCGTATCTCCCGTTTATGTCGAAAATACTAGAAAAGGTAGTGTCCTCACAACTATGTTCATTTCTACAGAGAAATAGTATATACTGTATGAACAAATTCAGTCAGGATTTAGGCCCCATTACAGTACAGAGACTGCACTTATCAGAGTTACAAATGACTTGCTCTTATCATCTGATCACAGCTGCATTTCTCTTCTAGTGCTTTTAGATCTTAGTGCTGCCTTCGACACCATAGATCACGACAATCTCTTGAATAGGCTTGAGAATTATGTTGGCATTTGCATTAGCATGGTTTAGGTCCTATTTAGCAGGCCACTATCACTTTGTCTGTGTACACGAGGAATTGTCAAATCAAAAACATTTTCATTTCCCCTGGGAGATATTATCAGAATTTGTGGAATAAGTTTCCACTGTTATGCCGACGATACCCAACTTTATATTTCTTTGAAGCTGACGAAATTTCACAATTCTCCAAATTAGCAGAGTGTTTCATTTAAATAAAAGATAGGATGGCCAGAAATGTCCTTCTACTCAATTCCGTCAAAACAGAGGTATTAATTATTGGACCAAAAACCTCTAAAAAATTAAGCCGCAAAATTATAATTTGACTCTCAGTGGATGTACTGTTACATTGTTTTCTACAGCGAAGAACTTAGGTGTTATATTTGATACCAATCTGTCCTTTGAAAATCAAATTTCCAATGTTTGTAGAACAACATTCTTCCACCTCAGAAATATTGCTAAGTTACAAGACATGCTCTCTGTTGCTGATGCCTAAAAACTAATTCATGCGTTCATGACACAAGACTAGATTATTGTAATGCATTACTGGGAGGATGTACTGCAAGTTCAATAAATAAACTTCAATTGGTTCAAAATGCAGCAGCCAGAGTGCTGACTAGAACCAAGTAATATGATCATATTAACCCCATTATATCATCGTTACACTCACTCAGTTTAAGTCTAGATTAAATACTCATCTATTTAGCCAGGCATACACCTAATTTATCCTTCAACTCACAATTCAACCTCCTAAAATCATGGAGGGAGGTGGTCCCTGTGGCCTTGGCAATAGTAGTTCACTTGCGGGCAGAGCCTGGGCCAGAAGTGACGGTCAAACCTAATCAGTTCACCCCGGTCCCGTGTGGAGACCACCTCTCACCATCGCAGCTCACAGAGGTAGCCAATTTGCAAGCTGAATTTGCGAACGTGTTCTCACATCTTCCCGGTCGCACAAACCTTATAGAGCACCATATCGAGACCACCCCAGGAGTGGTGGTTCATAGCCACCCCTATCGTCTTCCTGAACACAAAAAAAAGGTAGTTCAGGAGGAATTAGAGGCAATGCTCAAGATGGGCATAATAGAAGAGTCACACAGCAATTGGGCCAGCCCGGTGGTTCTGGTACCTAAGAGCGAAGGGTCGGTACGATTCTGTGTGGACTATCGAAAAGTGAATGCAGTGTCTAAATTTGACGTGTACCCAATGCCCCGGATTGATGAATTGCTCGATCGGTTGGGCGGGGCTCAATTTTATTTAACAAAGGGTTATTGGCAGATCCCCTTAACTCCAATCTCCCGAAATAAAAACTGTGTTTTCCACACCATTTGGCTTACACCAATTTGTGACTCTTCCGTTCGATTTGTTCTGGGCTCCCGCCACATTCCAGCGTTTCATGGACAAAATTCTCAGACCACATTCAACATATGCCGCTGCTTATCTAGAAGATATCATCATTTATAGTAATGGTTGGCGGCAGCACATGCAACACCTGAGAGCCATCCTGGAATCGCTGCGGCGGGCAGGGCTCACAGCCAACCCAAAGAAGTGCGCAATTGGGTGGATGGAAGTTCAGTATCTGGGGTTCCACTTGGGTCATAGACAGGTGCGTCCCCAAATTAACAAAACCGCAGCGATCGTGGCCTGCCTGGCACCCAAGACCAAAATGGAGGTGAGACAGTTTCTGGGGCTGGCTGGCTACTACCGAAGGTTTGTGCCTAGTTACTCTGAGGTCACCAGCCCGCTGACTGATCTCACTCGAAAGGTGGCTCCCGATTTGGTCCAGTGGATGGAGTCATGCCAAAGGGCTTTTCTAAAAGTGAAATCTGCACTCTTATATGCTCCAAACTTCTCTCTCCCCTTTATTTTGTAGACGGATGCATCAGACAGAGGGCTGGGGGCGGTGCTCTTGCAGGAGGTGGAAGGGAATGAGCGACCGGTGTTGTACATTAGTCGTAAACTCTCGCTGAGGGAAACTAAGTACAGCACCATTGAAAAGGAGCATTTGGCGATCAAGTTCTACCTGCTGGGGCGGGCCTTCACCCTCTGTTCAGATCACGCCCCACTCCAATGGCTCCACCACATGAAGGATACCAATGCGTGGATCACCCGTTGGTACCTGGCATTTCAGCCGTTCAAATTTGAGGTGATCCACAGACTGGGGGCGCAGATGGCTGTCTCTGTTGGGGGGAGTTGGCAGGCTGGATGTTGCCCTGGCCTGGCTAGGGTGGTGGGGGTATGTGGAGCAGGACGTGGTTGTGTGTCTGTCACTGGGGAGAGAGGATGCCATAAGGGCCATCACTTGGTTGATTATTGTATATTGATATAATGATTATTGATAATTAAAACCTGTGTCTCATTACAGTGCCGATGGAGATGGGCTTGAAAAGGCCAACAAGAATACCAGAGAGACAGAGAGAGTCAGACCAGTGACGTTGTGTGTGCCTACTGAAAATGTGACGTTTATGTTATTTGTGAAGCTGAAAAGATAGTGCTGTGTTTGTAAAACTGAAAAGCCAAAGACTGTGTTTGTGAAACTGAAAAGCCATTAAATGTTGACTTACCTGGACTGCCACCCCGCTTCCCGCTTCCTTCCTTATTGCTAGAACATTTTACACTCTGAAGTGTAGCTTTTAGCTTAGCTTAACAATTTTTTCTGTTGAGCATTTGGTAGCTTATAGGGGTGTAACGATCCATTGATCTCAATCGATGCATCGATCCAATTACCAGTGATCTAATGTTATTGATATAACGTAAATATCAATATAGAATTTTTTTTAATATGTAACTTTATTTTAATACTCTCATGTCAGCCTCGTCTCTACGCATTTCCGTCAGGCGATGAAGCAACCTTATTACATTAATTTGAATTTATGAGCGTTAAATATGCTTTTCGTGTGGGACATGGATGTGCACGGGGTCTTTGAAGCCAAATTGTGCTCTGCTTCCCGCGAAATGCGAGCTCCATTGACAGGATCCGAGCGCATCAACTGGGCACTCCTTAAAATGTGAGTTCTTGTGACAAATGCAGAGCAGCTCACATGCGTGATTAGTTCAGACTTCCATCGATATCACTGCACATGTGACCCATTTGAATCTAACATGAGAATTTGCTATTTTAAAGTACCATGGAGCAGTTTAACCATCATGTGAAACATCTTGACAATGCCAACATTCTGAACAGCACTAATGAGGGAAAGAGCAATCACTTGCTGCTCAGCACTATCATCAGTTATAAGACTTTAAACATCTACACATCAACACCCTTACTAACATTTATCCCAGTTAACTGTAACAGAATTTTTCATCACAAGTTGTAGCCAAGAAAACCACGGATAGTTGGAAACAAGTCATGGGTATGTAAGTACTTTGAATTGGATTAAATCTAAAAAATAAGCTGTAATCAAACGATTGATGATCACTTGTGTGTGACTATTTTTTATATTATTTACCTGTATAATGTTTTTCAACATCTGAAGTACCTTATTTTGTTGTGGGTGTCCCAGTGTGTATACAGAGAGCTGAATAAAATAATCAAATTATATTTTGGTTGCATTTGAGGGCAAAAAAAAAAAAAAACGTATTTGATTGTGTAAAATAAGCACATAATATCAGAATATCGATCGCAGGGCCCCTGAATCGAATCGTATCGTGGCAGACTTTGAAGTATCTGCAAATATCGGATCGCAGGCCAAGAGAATCGATTCAAGATCGTATCGTGATGAAATGTCCGATTTACACCCCTAGTAGCTTAGCTTGCTAAATTTTTTGAGTAGCTTGTCCAACACTGCATTTGATTATTAATCAGATGACCCAGAGATTCTACCCAAAAACATAATAAAAAATTTATCTTACTCTACTTTTCAGTCCTAGTTTAAAAATGTGTAAGCATTAACAGCACAAGGTTTTTTTCCTCTATCAGTTCAAGTGCAGCCCCTCAGCTGACGTAACCTGCAGTTTGCCATGTATTCCACTGAATCCTTATATAGTATCTCTAATGTTTCTCTGGTTTAAGATTCATCTTTATATGCCTAATTTGCCTTCTCTACAGAAACGCCAGCATTTGTTCCTCCCACTTTCAGCAGGTGCCTATATAAAAGTAATTTTTCTATTCTTTCCACAGGAATGTATGCAGGTTTTTTACTGCTTTCTCTATATCTGTCCTTCCAATACTGGAGGGTTACTTCCCAACCCAGATAGCAAGGAGGCGTCGATTCAACGTCAGTTTTTAGTTGTAAGGGTCGGGATCATTCGTCGATCAATTTTCAATGTTGAATCAACATTCACTATTTGGTCGGTACATCAGAACGTTGTTAGGTTGAAAATAGAACATATATTCAATGTCAGGTTGATTCATCAACATGTACTGCCGACCCATTTGGTCGAAATCTTAACGTTTGTTCTATGTTGAAACTTGGTTAGAGAAATCGGAGTTCTGCGCATGCATGTATTTGAAACTACAATGGGCCAACCGTCAGTGGATGCATCGCTAGAAATAAGTAAGCATAAATGTACTTTTATTCATCATTTTACACAATGTTTTGTCAGTCTATCACTGAATATCACTTTAGATTTTAATTGTTTTATCCTTTAGTGTTTTAAAAACATTCCCGCTTGGCAATTTTGTCATTAAATACACTATTTGCGCACTGCCCAGTGTTCCGTGAGGCAGCTGGTAACTGAGGTAAGTTTAGATAATTCACCATGTTGGACTCATTTCAGCTTCAACAATTTCACTCATATTTTCTAAACTTCCAACTTTAGTTCATTAATTTATCTGTCTTCTCGCAAATGTCCTTCGACACGCATGCCTGCAGTGGTGCCGCGCATGAATAAATATTAAAACTGTCATTACTTTCTCAAAGACTGTGTTTTAATTTTTTGTGACAAACCTTGTGGCATTTTCTGCACTAATGTTCATAGAGGTCCAAATGAGCATGGCAAAGGTAGACGTCTCAAGTTATCTTTATAATATTACAATTGTATGTCTCACAACAATATAACATACATTTAAATACATTGTCATCTGCTGTACCTATAAATTGTGCTAGAAAACAGTTGGAGTATTTTGTGTTTTACCTAAAGGATTAAATATGATGATTTTATGATTATGATGAGTTGTGGGACTGTTAAAAATACTGTTTGATAATGTCACTTGTACGTACATTTCTATTTCAGAGAGGCCTCCAGTGCCTTACTCCTGATTCATTTGCTTCATAATTTAGAAGGTAATAGTTTTAGACAATAATATTTTTTGCATTGTTGAAACTTTTTTTTTTTTTAGAGAGAGAGAGAGAGAGAGAGAGAGAGAGAGAGAGATTGCCTTTGCAGTAAATCCACCTCAAAGAGGCTCAAATACAGAAGACAGTGGTATTGTTTTTGAGTATTGTATTGTAGTGCCAAATATCTCAAGATAATGTATGATATACTGTAGGGTTAAGTTAAAATACAATAACCTGTTATTTCTTTATAATTCTAGAATTTACATTCATATTTTATTATGGAATGACCCACTGTTGAAATGCAGTTTGACTGTGATTGATGTCTTTTCTTTTACCTTTAGGGAGGAACTCCTCAACAGAGACACATCACAGCACAATAAAGTATTTCTCGTCATTGATCACAATTTTCCACCTTTGCAAGCTTACATGGTGCAGACCAAAAAACAGATGTCAATGGAAATAAATGTTGCCTGTACACTTACTGATGCACATGAATTACTCCTGAAAAAATATTTATAAAATATTTTGTAAGCCTGCTGATCATTAACCCATAAAAGGGCAAGAACATAAAAATACCTCAGAAATTTATTTATAAAAACAAGTTAATTTATTGCTATTTTCTAACATTCACTATACTTCTTTTATTGACAATTTTGCAGCATGTATCCTATTTTTCATAAAAACAACATGCAAAAGGTAGGAACATTTGCCGTGAGGTCACTAAACGCAGGGAATCTATTTTCAATAATTTTCACGGAAATTTGGCCAACTTACGCATTGCTCTTCACTTCAGCCTCTCAAATGCTGTATTGCCGAGGATACAAAAACCTTTATAGGGTTTTAAAGGCATCATAAGAGTTGTTATAGTATTGGAAATACTTCTGTGACCAGATAAGATTTGATACTGAAGTGGGTAATATGTCAATATTTGAATTGCAGTGTTTTGTTATTGCCAGGGTTGAGAGGGTTACTTTTGAAATGTATTCCACTACAGATTACAGAATACATGCTGTAAAATGTAATTTGTAACATATTTCGTTAGATTACTCAAGGTCAGTAACGTATTGTAAAAACTTTGGATTACTTCAGCACTGGTAGATTTTTTCACTTGTTTTGACTATAAAAACTCTGCCAGTACAGTAAGACAAAATACACATGTTAAAAATACATTCTCTGAAAAACCTAAATATCTTATGCAGTGTTGTTTCTAAAACAAGATCAATCACATTGATCTTGTTTTAAGAATTTTTAGATATTTTTACAGGAAATATTTAAGTACTTTTTAACTCTAAACCATCGCTTTCAGTCAGCAGCCGTAAACGCATTCAAAAAGAGCACTGCGTACATTTCTGTTGTGTGACAAATTCACATTGGCATGTTACGGGCGTAATCTCATGTTTTTCTCTCGGTTGGGACATCCAGGATTAACACACAAATGCACCATTGTGAGTAAACAAACCGATAAATACAGATCTAAACCAAAATCAATGAAGCTTCTGTACAGCGTTCCTCCAACTCAGCTGTAAACAGCACTGCTCTTCCGTGTGTGTACCATGTCAGAATCAGAATCAGAATGAGCTTTATTGCCAGATATGCTTACACATACAAGGAATTTGTCTTGGAGACAGAAGCTTCCAGTGCACAGACAATACAACAAGACAGAGATAAAAAATTTTTTAAAAAAATAGAATAAAAATAAATATTAGTATATATATATACTGTAGAAATACACAATAAGACAAAAAAAAAAAATATATATATATATATATATATATATATATATATATATATATATATATATGTATATTAGGGGTGTGACGATACACTTAGCTCACGATACTGGGTTCATGAGAACGAAATGAGATGATATTTTAACACTATATACACTACCGGTCAAAAGTTTTGGAACACGTACTCATTCTTTATTATAATTTTTTTTCTTCACATTTTAGAATAATAGTAAAGTCATCAAAACTATGGAATAACAAATGGAACTATGGGAATTATGTTGTGACTAAACAAAATCCAAAATAAATCAAAACTATGTTATATTTTAGCATCTTCAAAGTAGTCACCCTTTGCCTAGAATTTGCAGACATGTTCTCTTGACATTTTCTCAACTTCTTGAGGTATCACCATGGGATGCTTTTTAAACAGTATTGAAGGAGTTCCCATCTATTTTGGGCACTTATTGGCTGCTTTTCTTCATTATTTGGTCCAAGTTATAACTGTTCCTGTGCCTGACGGTTCTGGTGCTCAGTGCTCTGTAGTGCCCGCCAGAAGGCAACAGTTCAAAAAGGTAGTGGGCTGGGTGAGTGGGGTTCAGAGTGATTTTTCCAGCCCTTTTCCTCACTCTGGAAGTGTACAGTT
Organism: Myxocyprinus asiaticus; assembly: GCF_019703515.2. Taxonomy (NCBI): domain Eukaryota; kingdom Metazoa; phylum Chordata; class Actinopteri; order Cypriniformes; family Catostomidae; genus Myxocyprinus; species Myxocyprinus asiaticus. Next base: position 30,714,732 of record NC_059389.1, read on the forward strand.
CTTGAAGGAAGAGCAGGGGGCATGCAATAAACCGCTCATCAGTCCGAACTGTCCTTTGTAGTCTTCTGATGTCCGATTTCGTAGCTGAACCAAACAACACAGTTATTGAAATGCAGAGGACAGACTCAATGACTGCTGAGTAGAACTGTATCAGCAGCGCCTGTGGCAGGTTGAACTTCCTCAACTGGCGAAGGAAATACAACCTCTACTGGGCCTTTTTAACAATGGAGTCAATGTGTGTCTCCCACTTCAGGTCCTGTGAGATGGTAGAGCCCAGGAACCTGAATGACTCCACTGCTGCCACAGTGATTTTCAGAATGGTGAGCAGGGTCAATGTTGGGGTGTTGCTCCTAAAGTCCACTATCATCTCCACTGTTTTGAGTGTGTTCAGCTCCAGGTTGTTTTGGCTGCACCAGACAGCCAGCTGTTTAACCTCCCTTCTGTATACAGACTCATCGTCATCCTGGATGAGGGCGATCACAGCAGTGTCATCTGCAAACTTCAGGAGCTTGACAGAGGGGTCCTTGGCAGTGCAGTCATTTGTGTACAGGGAGAAGATTAATGGGGAGAGCATGCATCCCAGGGGGTGCCAGTGCTGATTGTACAGGTGCTGGAAGTGAATTTCCCTGTCTCACTAACTGCTGCCTATCTGTCAAAAAGTTGGTGATCCACTGACAGATAGAGGTGGGAACAGAGAGTTGGTTTAATTAAGTCCAAAGAATAGCTGGGATGATGGTGTTGAAAGCCAAACTGAAGTCCACAAAAATGATCCTTGCATATGTCCCTGGTGTGTCCAGATGTTTCAGGATATGATGCAATCCCATGTTGACTGCATCATCCACAGACCTGTTTGTTCGATAAGCAAACTGAAGGGGATCCAGAAAGGGTCCAGTGATGTCCTTCAGGTGGGCCAACACCAGTCTCTCAAATGACTTCATGACAACATACATCAGAGCGATGGGTCTGTAGTCATTAAGTCCTGTGATTCTGGGTTTCTTTGGGACACGTGCATCAGTTCTCGCATGAACATGCCAATGCGATTGTCACATGCGCATACTGCTGCTGACTGGAAGCAATGATTTAGAGTTAAAAAATATTTAAGTATTGATCTTTTCCACACCAGAAGTGATCGTGTCGCTTTACAAGGCATTAATTTAACCACTGGAGTTGTATGGATGATGTTTATGCTGACTGTCTGTGACTTTTGGAGCTTCAAAAGTCTGATCACCATTCACTTGCATTATAAGAATATTTTTCTTCAAATGTGTTTTGCTGAAGAAAGAAAGTCATACACATCTGTGATGGCATGTGCGTGAGTAAATGATGAGAGAATTTTCATTTTTGGGTGAACTAACCCTTTATTATTGCTCCCTCGCAATAAATTAACCATGGTTTTACTTTCATAAAATTGTAGCAAACATGACTTTAGAAACCATGGTAAATCTTGTAGTAATGGTTTTCAAATACCATGGTTAAACAATGGTTTCTGTAGTAAGACAAGGTTTAATTTTCATAACGGTTGAATATTTTTTATTTTTTATTTTTTTTATTTTTTCAGCAGTAGCAATAGTTTAATTATGGTAGTAAAATCAGAGGAATCACAAAATATTTTATTACCATATTTTTCATTGACCTGTGTTATTATACAATGGTTTCACTACAAGTATCACGGTTAAAATATGGTTACTACTAAAACCATGGTAAGTTTTGTGGTTATGGTTTTACTACAAATACCATTGTTCAACTGTGGTTACTGTACTAAAACCATGTTTTTTTTTTTGTTGTTGTTTTTTTGTTATTTTTTCTGCGAGGGAATGCAAAACATTTTGGGGGTTGGGGGGTGGATCCTCCCTCTCTGTCCTCTTAAGAGTATGTTCCAAACCTGTATGTTATTCTTTTGTGAAACACAAAAGAAGATATTGCAATATTGAATTTCAGTCAACCACTCACTTAAACAGAAAAGAAAGATGCAATGAAAGAAAATGGTGGCTGAGAATGTCAGTCTCTAATGTTCTGTTTTATCTCCTTTTGTGTTTCACAGAATAAAAATGTCTAAGGTTCAGAACAACATGAGGGTGTGTCTATGATGACAGCATTTTAATTTTATGGATGAACTAACTTTTAAAATCTGTCAAATTGACACTACCTTTAAATTAACCTGTAATTTGTTATTATACATCCATTTGTGAATGCAACAGTGTGAAGGCATTTTTCTGTAATTGGCTAAGTATTAAGATTTATATACAGTAGAAAAAGTTAACTCCAAATAATTGTATATTTGAAAATGTATATTTTGTATAAATAAAACAATGAGTATCCGAATGTGCTGTGTGTAAAGTGTACATATATAGGCTGATTTCTTTATTTTTATTTTTTTATTTTTCTTAGATTTTCTCCCCAATTTCGCATGCCCAATTCCCTCGTGGTGGCATAGCGACTCGCCTCAATCCGGGTGGCGGAGGACGAATCTCAGTTGCCTCCACGTCTGAGACAGTCAATCCACGCATCTTATCACATGGCTTGTTAAGTGCGTTACCGCGGAGACGTAGCGCATGTGGAGGCTCACGCTTTCTCCGTGGCATCCACGCACAACTCACCACGCGCCCCACTGAGAGCGAGAACCACATTATAGTGTATATAGCAACCGGGCCAACTGGTTGCTTAGGAAGCCTGACTGGAGTCACTCAGCACACCCTGGATTTGAACTTGCGATTCCAGGTGTGGTAGTCAGCGTCTTTACTTGCTGAGCTACCCAGGCCCCCTGATTTATTCATTTTTATATATTTGTAAAAGTAGAAAATATGTTGATTGTCTAACATCATTTCACCCAACTGAAATCAACATTGTTTCAACGTGAAGCAAACCAATTAGATCGATTTTATGTTAGTTTTCAATAGCGTGAATGACGTAAATTCAACGTGACTTCGATTACCAAAAAGATGCGGAATCAACGTCGGAGATCAACATTGTTTCGATGCCACGAGAGACATCGATTCTATGCAGGGGTGTAAAGTAGATGAGTAAAAATACTTCAGTATTATACTTAGGTATTATTTTGGGGGATTTGTACTTTACTCGAGTGCAATTTAAATGGAATACATGTACTTTTACAAGTTACATTTACATTTCCAAAGAAGAAATTGTACTTTTTACTCCTTACAATTTTATTTAAACTTAAAAGTACACACTAAATTTTTGAATATAATTTTCTTTCATCTTACTGGACTGAAGCCGCCTGACAAATGGCAGACTAGAGGTCAGTCATTTCAAATGGAGTGTCGCCCCCAGCTGTGTGGAGTTCTGACCATCTGCAGAGGCGGAATTTTGGATCGGATTTGAGCTCGGATACATTGAAATATTTGTGCGACTAGACCGTATGTGACCACCTGACTGAATGTGATGTATTCATTCAAAACTATGAGCCTCAAGTGAGAAAGACTGACAGTTTTTTCTAAACACCTACTACTTCTATAGATTTGACAGTTATGAAGTCAAAAATAATCATTCATGTTGAAAATATATAAAAACAAAAGGCTTTTGCAATTAAATATTTACTTTTCATTTATTTCTACACTTGCCCACATATTTAAATCATATCTATGAATTTCTACTCCCTATTTGCTGAATTATTGTTGTTGTTGTTGTTGTTAGGCAACTACAGTATTCATTATAATAATAACTATAAAACCAGTAATGATAATGATGATAATGATAATAAAAATAATGGAATCTGAGTAAATATTAATTATGAATTTTATTGAATTCATCCATCTGCTCAACACCCAGGTTTGGTAGCAAACCTCAGAAAACAATTCACAAAACCAACAACATTACTTTTTTCAAAGCTTATTTTGAATTATTTTGTCTCAAGATGCTGGGTTCTCTTTGCGTGACTGTATCAATGTTTTTGCAAAATAAAATTATGTGGTTCATTACACGTCTCAAGGCAGTTCCGAAGTTAAATGTCCACTGTGTGGCGCTAAAAGCGAGTGTAATGTTCTCCTGAACAGATGAGGTTTTTAAGGTTAATGTTCTATTGAGATTTAAATCAACAAAACCTACCTCCCTATCCTAAACCTTAAACCTAAACTTAACAGATAGTGTCATAAAAAGCAAATGTGAAATGAAAAACACAATTTCTGAAGCAACCACATCATTTTGTGGTGCTTCTATGTAGGGGTGTAAATCGGACATTTCATCACGATACGATCTTGAATCGATTCTCTTGGCCTGCGATCCGATATTTGCCAATACTTCAAAGTCTGCCGTGATACGATTCAATTCAGGGGCCTGTGATCGATATTCTGATATTATGTGCTTATTTTACACAATCAATTATCTTTTTAATTTTTTTTGCCCTCAAATGCAACCAAAATATAGTTAGATTATTTTATTCAGCTCTCTGTATAAACATTAGGACATCCACAACAAAATAAGGTACTTCAGATGTTGAAAAAAAATTATACAAATAATAATGTCATCACTCTTTTGATGACAGCTAATTTTTCAGTTTAATCGAATTCAAAGTACTTACATATCCATGACTTGTTTCCAACTATCTGTGCTATCCATGGTTTTCTTGGCAACAATTTCCACAGTTGTAATAAAAAAAATTCTGTTACAGTTAACTGGGATAAATGTTAGTAAGGGTGTTGATGTGTAGATGTCTTATAACTGATGCTGGAGCTGAGCAGGTGTTTCTCTTTCCCTCGTTAGTGCTGTTCAGAATGTCGGTGTTGTCAAGATGTTAAACTGCTCCATGGTACTTTAAAATAGCAAATTCTCATGTAAAATTCAAATGAGTCACATGTGCAACGATATCGATGGAAGCCCAAATTAATCGCACATGTAAGCCGCTCTGCGTTTATCACGAGAGCTCACATTTTAAGGAGTGCCCAGTTGACGCGCTCGCACGGATCCTGTCAATGGAGCTCACATTTCACGGGAAGCATGGTTGACGTGTACGCACGCCGCACGGATAGCAGAGCACAATTTGGCTTCAAAGACCCCACACACATCCGTGTCCCACATGAAAAGCGTATTTAGTGCTCATAAAGTGAAATGAATGTAATAAAGTTGCTTCATCGCCTGATGGAAATGTGTACAGACGTGGCTGACATGAAGTATTAAAATAAAGGTGCATCTTAAAAAAAATTCTATATCGATATTTACGCATTGTATCGATAACAATGGATCATTGGATGGATCGTTACACCCCTACTTCTATGACACTTCCTGCTCACGTGCCCACTCGCATGCTCTTCAAGAATCATATCTCGGTCCTTTGTATATGCAGCACTCTATCAATTGAGCTACAGTGCAATTTGATCACACTTAAACAAGCTTGTAAATGTAGTTAGTTATGTAATGCACAGGGTTGGGAGGGTTACTTTTGAAATGTATTCCACTACAAATTACAGAATACATGCTGTAAAATATAATTTGTAACATATTCTGTTAGATTACTCAAGGTCAGTAACATATTCTAAATACTTTGGATTACTTCTTCAGCACTGGTAGATTTTTTCACTTGTTTTGACAATAAAAACTCACAGTAAGACAAAACACACGTGTTAAAAATACATTCTCTGAAAAACCTAAATATCTTATGCAGTGTTGTTTCTAAAACAAGATAAATCAAATTGATCTTGTTTTAAGGATTTTTAGATATTTTTACAGGAAAACAATACAAAAATTATTATCAAGAATACGATTTTTGCCCTAATATCAAAGGTCTTACTAGAAAAAAAGAAATTATTATCCAACGTGAATTTACTTGATAAAAATGTTTTATATCGGGCATATAAAATGGCTAGAAATAGCATTTTAGCTTAGCGTAAAGCTGACAATTTACGCAAGGTTTATTTCTATTTCTTGTGCTCCAAACTTACTTCAAACTTACTTCTCTGTCTGCTCGTATGAATGTAACACATCATAAGAAAGTGTTTCACCGCTGTTCAAATGCACTTTGGATCGCACCATTTACAAATTTTTCCATCTAAAAGGACTAAATATTAAATGAAACAAATGACAATAAAATGCAAAGTAATCTCTTCAGTAATCAAAGTACTTTTTGAATGTATCTGTATTCTAATTACCAATGATTTAAATTGTAACTGTAGTGGAATACAGTTACTTATATTTTGTATTTTAAATACGTAATCCCGTTACATGTATTCCGTTACTCCCCAACCCTGGTAATGCAAACGTTAAAATGAGTCATGCGCTATAGTAAAAGTGTTTATATGTCATAAGATAGCATTGTGTGAGGAACAGAGCAAAAAGTAAATGTTTATTAACTGATAATTTGCCGTTTTACTCGTGATTTGAGTGAAAGGGGATAAAAGTAATTGTTGTTTTAGCACCTCTAGTGTTTATTTCACCAGGAAATTGCCGTGTAACTTACAACAGGCCATATTAAAATCATTTTGCCATAATGTAGTTATTTTATCATGATTCTATGACCAGGTTGCGAATGCCACTCGGGGAAAAATATGTCAGAGACAGAAAAAAGGTGACTTAAACCAATCGAATTTAACAACTTCTCTCACACAATCTCCTCTTATGATTTCATTCTATCAAGGAAAAAGTTACTTTTAAATTTTTTAATACTTAAGTACAATTTAATGTGAATACATTTGACTTTCACTCAAGTATTTTTTGGCTAAACACTTAGACTTTTAATTGAGTAAAATTTTCACTCAGTATCCATACTTTCACGTAATTGTAATTTCGGAGTACTTTTTACACCCCCGATTCTACGTTGATTCTATGTCGGTTTGCTATCTGAGAAAGGAGCCCGCAGATACCAAAAGTTTATTTGTACCCTCTATAGGCGTATTCGACAAACAAAATAAAACAACATATTCAGGTTTTACTAAACTTTTTATTGTATTATTGGCATGAAATAATAAACAAACAAACTACAGGTGAGTTTCCATGTCGACTACTCCTTCCACAGTATTCTGTCTTCTACTTAACAAAATGTTCACTCATTTGTTTTATAGGTATCTGTGAGCGCTTCACCTCCACCTTGGCTGCGGTCAGCCTACTGCTCCTTTTACAGGTATCTGCAGATTTATCTACTTCCTACACAGGTGTTTAATGGCAAATTCCCTGTATTCTCTCAGTATAAGCAAGCAACCTCTACTCCAGCTACTTTCCACCATGTATCCAAGGCAACACCCACTTAATGACCTGTGCCACATTTGTTAACATTTGTCTGAACCGGTCAGTCAGACTTAATTAATAACACATGGAGATCCTTTTTGCTTATGTAACAGTTCAGGATGGGCAAGGAGGAGGTGGGAACTGGCTGAACAATCAACATAAAGGTTTAATGATAAAAATGAACTTAAAGCAACATAAAACATAAACGAACACAGACACAAATGTAGCGCGGCTGTGTTCGTCTCTCTCTTGAACTGGCATCTCTGGCTCCCCTTTATCTCGCTCTCCCACTGATCAGTTGATTCAGCACCGGTCATGCAGCCTCCCGGCCAAGCCCTCCTCCTCGTCACACTCCTCCCCCGCCCGATTCAGGCCGGGGCGCCACCGGACTGACCTACTCCCCCCATCTCTGGAGGGGAGACGCTGCCCTTCCGGCCATTTTGTCAGCCGGTGGTCCATCCCGTCTCCTGGGAACCTGGGGGAGAGACGAGGGGAGGCGTGGAGAGAGGGAAAGGGTGAGCGAGAAACATACAGAAAGAGAGAGAGAGAGAGAGAGAAGAACTTGCTCGCCGGCTCCCGGACTCACTGTTGCATGGTCCTCAACCACTCCTCAGTCCTCTGGCGGACACCAGCTCGCTCCTCCCCCGGCAGGATAGCAGCAAGTCCTCTGGCCCCTGGCGGACGGAACCACTCCTCCCCTTCTTCAGCGGATGGCAGGAGTTCCTCTGGCTCTCGGCGGCTGGCAGCGACCCCTCCGTCCCCAGGCAGATGGCCATGGCTGCTCCCCTGGCAGATGGCAGCGGCGAGGACTCCGCGACAGCACATCCCTCCTCCCTCCCAGGTTTCAGCAGCACTGTAACAGTTAAGGATGGGCAAAGAGGAGGCAGGAACAGGATGAATAGTCAACATAAATTTTATGATATATAAATGAACTTAAAACAACATAAAACATAAGGACACAGACACACATGCAATGCAGCCACGTGCGTCTCTCTCTCTCTCTTGAACTGGCGTCTCCAGCCCCCCCTTTATCTCGCTCTCCTGCTGATCATCTGATTCACGGCCCGGCCACGCCCTCCTCCTCATCACACTTTACTATTTAGAAGGCACTCACTCTTACCCAGTGGTGTAGTAGTGTCTGAAGAGGTGGGCATACTGTGAATTTATGAAAGACCCATGTTCTGCCGGCCATACGTACTGTATCATCACTTATTTCTGGTGGGCATACGCAAAATCCTAAGAAAGACAGGTGGGCATACAGCATATGCCTGCGTATGCCCTAGACTACACTACTGCTCTCACTCCAGTGGTTAAGTTGGGAATGGGAGCTGAACACACAGCTACCCAGAATTGGTCACAAATTGGGACCACATCGCAGAAATGTATGCACTCAGCACACTCTTATGAAACCACCTCCATCACGATGAATGGTTTTTCAAATGCCTCAAACAACAGAGCCATGGTAGCCATATTTAATGCCTCCCACAATTAAATGTTCCCCACGATTTCCTGACTTTTATAGAAGAGCTCAACTAAATCTCGGCTCAACCCACCATGGTGGACAATAAAAGTACCTGATGCCACAACATTGGTTTTAAATATTTATTCCAGTCACTCTTGTGCCCCATCAGTATTGCATATGAATGAATCAGTCTCATAACAAATAAATCATTAAACTCACATATCTCACTTAGGTGGCGTGTCTTAGTGGGGGCTCCTGCCTGCAGTCTGTCCACTGTCATCCTTTCCAAAGTACACAAACTCCTTCATTTGGACCGTATGAGCTATCACCACCACCACTGATGATGCCATTGCATCTACAATACGCACTGCTCTCTCCCACCTGGAAAAAAAGAACACTTATGTGAGAATGCTGTTTGTAGACTACAGCTCAGCATTCAACACCATTGTGCCCTCCAAGCTAGATGAGAAACTCCGGGCTCTGGGCTTAAACAGCTCGCTGTGCAGCTGGATCCTGGACTTCCTGTCAAGCAGATGCCAGGTGGTTAGAATAGGCAGCAACATCTCCTCATCACTGACCCTCAACACTGGAGCCCCGCAGGGCTGTGTTCTCAGCCCACTACTGTATTCCCTGTACACACATGACTGTGTGGCAACACAGAACTCCAATGCCATCATTAAGTTTGCTGATGACACGACGGTGGTAGGTCTGATCACTGACAATGATGAAACAGCCTACAGAGAGGAGGTGCACACTCTGACACACTGGTGTCAGGAGCACAACCTCTCCCTCAACGTCAGTAAGACAAAGGAGCTTGTGGTGGACTTCAGAAGAAAAGACAGAACACAGTCCAATCACCATCAATGGAGCACCAGTGGAGAGAGTCAGCAGCTTCAAGTTCCTGGGTGTCCACATCACTGAGGAACTCACATGGTCCATCCACACTGAAGTCGTTGTGAAGAAGGCTCATCAGCGCCTCTTCTTCCTGAGACGGCTGAGGAAGTTTGGAATGCACCGCCACATCCTCACACGGTTCTACACCTGCACTGTGGAGAGCATCCTGACTGGCTGTATCTCCGCCTGGTACGGCAATAGCACCGCCCACATATATATATATATATATATATATACTTTTTTTATATATATTTTAATTTTTATTGAATAATGTGTATCTATATAGTATCTATATAGTAAAAAAAAACAAAAAAAAAAAACAAAAAACAAAAACAGCATATTGTATACTGTACAGTGTATGTTATTATTTGTATATTGTTGAGTGTAATTATGTGTATAACAGATGTTTAAATTGTGTTGTGTTAATTTGATGTTTTAAGTTGAGTGTAATTATGTGTATAACAGATGCTTAAATTGTGTTGTGTTAATTTGATGTTTTAAGTTGAGTTTAATTATGTATAACAGATGTTTAAATTGCGTTGTGTTAATTTGATGTTATTGTAAATTGGTATATGTCTCATCACTGTCACGACTGCTATGTTGATCGGAACTGCACCCAAGAATTTCACACACCATTGCACTTGTGTATATGGCTGTGTGACAATAAAGTGATTTGATTTGATTTGATTTGATCATGTTTAATTTAAATCATGAGCTCTGCATTCTGAATTAGAATGGGAGCTCAGCTTGGCAATTCAGAAGGGGTATTCCCATGACATAATTTACATGATGAGTTTTTTTTTTTTTTTTTGCTAAACTGATCAATATTATGCCACCCCTTGTACCATTACAGCTGCAGTCCTTATACCTTGTGTCCATCTCCCTGTCCCTGGGCAGACCCTAGCTTGAGGCTGCATTTGTAAGTGGCAACCGCCCAGTCTATCTTCAGCTCCTTGCCATTTTAAAGAAACTCCCAGAGCTGGTCTTTTGTCTGTGGTTTCTCGGAGCTCGCAGAACTAGTCACCACCTAGGTGCGCTCTTTGGGGGATAATGTAATGATAAATTCATTTTCATTCCTAATCACAGCCTCTTCTTAATTGAAGCCACATGCAGCACACTGTCCGTAAGTAAGGGAAGAACCAGAGTGTTACATTGAAACTTGTTTTTGCCATGTGACTTCTTACCTGTAGAGAAAGAAAACTCAGCTGTGAAACCTAGAAAAGAAAGCATGAATACACCCAAAGCTGGAAAAAGACTGACAAGACGAACACAGCAGAACCAACTACAACAAGACAGCTCAGAGGAAGAAGACGACTGGAGGTGCATGGTGAGAATACCAGCCAACAGAGAAAGTCACAAGATCAGCAGCAACTATGACCAGAAGACCCAGAATCCTACCCGGATGACACTGCAGTGCTTGAGGATCTGGATCAAGGAGAAGAGATGGAACCGGAAGCAACAGAAGTAGACGAGGTTGTGTCAAAAGACGGTAGGGTCGAAGAAACAGACGAAGCTGAAGAAGTGCTGTCTGAGAGAAGTGACCATGAAGACACTTTCCCACAACCTGTACCTAGAAGAATGTATCCTTTGAGAAACAGAAAGCCCAGAAAGGCTTTTACGTATCAAACTTTAGGTCAGCCTAGTGTGATAGATGGATAAGTCATAGATTATATTTAAAGAAATAGTCTATAGCTACAGTTAAGAAAGGTCATTGTTATAAAATAGTATGTTAGAAGTTCAGAGGTTGAATATAAACAACTCACTTGTAGTTTAGGTGATCCTTGTTTTAAACCAGACACAAAAATAACGTTGGCACTCTGTGATAACACATGCTTAAAATAGATTGGTTATGTGGTTAAGGTAATACTCCCTCAGTGAAGGTACATTTTCCTGATAACAACGCAATCAACTGATTCTGAATTGTTGGGTTTATATAATTGATGTGGCTTTTTATATCAAATAACTCTTGCAAAATGGGAATATATCGGACCAACAACACAATTAATGACAAAAATTTCCCCTTGTTTAAGACACCCACTTTTCTCTATGCCCCCTGAATGCTAGATACCTGAGGCTAAAGTCAGAGTGACATCAGTGATTCTTGTGAGCACACGAGTCCAAAAATGAACCTGACATAGGGTTGCGAGAGGCCACACACCGTAAAGCTCTCTCTAGACCTTGGTTAGCCCACTCAGCCTGTCCGTTGCTCTGGGAATGAAAACCAGAAGTAAGACTAACTGTAGCCCCCAGTAGTTTACAAAACACTTTCCAAATTTGGAAACATATTGGGGCCCCCTGTCGAAGACCATGTCAGTCGGGAGGCCATGGATTCGAAAGACGTGATCAATGACAGCAACCGCTGTCTCTCTAGCTGAGGGTAATTTGGGTAGAGGGATGAAATGTGCTGCCTTCGAGAATCGGTCCACCACAGTCAAGACGACTGTGAACCCCTGCGAGGGGGGAAGGGCTGTAACAAAATCAAGGGCTATGTGGGACCAGGGTCTCGAAGGCACTGACAGCGGTTGAAGGAGTCCAGCTGGAGGGGTACAGGAAGACTTGGAAACAGCACAGACAGAGCAGGAACCAACAAATAGACGAACATCACGGGCCATGGATGGCCACAAAAACCTCTGCTTGACTAGATCCAGGGTGGCAGGCTAACTTGGAAGAATGGCCCCAACGGATGACGTCTGATCGAACTGATTCCGGCACAAACAACCAGTTTGGTGGGGTTTTAAACGGGGGCGTTACCCTTGTAAGGCCGTGAGGACGTTCGACTCGATCTCCCAAGAAACCACAGCCACCACTATTTCGGTAGGAACAATGGAATCTGGGGAGGTCGGTCCCTCAGAACGATAAAAAATACGAGACAGGGTGTCCGGTTTGATGTTCTTAGAACCTGGACAGTAAGAGATGGTAAAGTCAAAATGACCGAAAAAAAAGAGCCCACCGAGCCTGCCTGGAATTCAGACGTTTAGCAGAACGGATGTATTCAAGGTTTTTATGATCGGTCCAGACGATGAAAGGTACCCCAGACCCCTCTAACCAATGGCGCCATTCCTTCAAGGCTAACTTGATAGCCAGCAGGTCACCGTTGCCAGTATCATAATTTCGTTCAGTGGGAGAAAGACAATGGGAGTAAAAGGTGCATGGATGCATTTTGTCAACAGAGGGACTTCGTTGGGAGATTACTGCACCTACCCCCACATCCAACACGTCCACCTCTACCACAAACTGAAGAGAAGGATCGGGGTTGATTAGAATTGGGGCTGAAACAAAGCGGCCTTTGAGTTTGATGAAGGCTAATTCGGCCTCCTGAGACCACCGAAACTCAGTTTTGGCAGAGGTGAGACCAGTCAGAGGCGCGGCTAGTTGGCTGTAATTGCGAATAAAACGGCGGTAGAAATTGGCAAAACCCAGGAATCTCTGCAGGGCCTTGTGAGTATCTGGGGTTGGCCAATCCACCACAGCCTTAACCTTAGCTGGATCTACCTGAATTCCCTCCGGTGACACAATGAATCCCAGAAAATGTACCGATTGGGAGTGGAACTCGCACTTCTCAGCCTTGACATACAGCCCATTCTCTAGCAGCCGTTGGAGCACTCGTCTGACATGCTGACATGTACCTGGAGAGAATGGGAAAAAATCTAAATGTCATCCAGGTAGACAAAAATAAACTGATCAACCATATCTCTCAGCACGTCATTAACGAGAGCCTGGAAGACTGCGGGGGTGTTGGCTAGACCAAAAGGCATAACCAAGTATTCAAAATGCCCCCCAGGGGTGTTGAAAGCAGTCTTCCACTCATCGCCCTCCCTTATGCAGACCAAATGATAGGCGTTGCGGAGATCCAATTTCATGAAAAAGTTGGCTCCCTGCAGACACTCAAACGCCGAAGACATCATTGGCAAAGGGTAAGTGTTCTTCACTGTGATGTCGTTCAGCTTATGATAGTCAATACAGGGATGAAGGGAACCATCCTTCTTATCCATGAAAAAGAACCCCGTGCCAGCAGGGGAAGAAGAGGGCCTGATGATCTTAGCTGCCAGAGAACTGGAAATGTATTTTTCCATGGCCTCCCTCTCAGGAGCTGAGAGCGAGTATAAACCACCCTTAGGGGGACATGTACATGACTTAAGCTCAATAGCGCAATCGTAGGGACGATGCAGAGGAAGAGAAGCAGCACAGGACTTACTGAACACCTCTCTCAGGTCATGGTACTCCACAGGAACACAGGAAACATCCACCAGCTCATCCTGTAACACAGAACAAGACACAGGGGAAGGAGCAGACAAAAGACAAGCAGAATGACAGTAAGTGCTCCAAGCCAATATTTTGTTTCTGGACCAGTCAATGTGGAGATTGTGTGAGGATAACCAGGAGTGACCTAAGATGACTGGAGCCAGGGGAGAGTCAATGACATAGAAAGAGGTGAGTTCAGTGTGGTTACCGGAAACGATGAGTCTGATGGTGGTGGTGACCTGGGTGATTTAGGTGAGTTGAGTGTTACAGAGGGTATTAACCGGAATCTTGTGCTTGAGTGTGGAGGTAGGAATCTTGAGGGATTTGACCAGGGATGCATCGATGAGATTAGATTCTGCTCCGGAGTCTACCAGGGCGTGACAAGAATGATTAAGGTTATCCCACTGCAGTCATACTGGGAGGAGAGTAGATGAAGAGGGTTTACGTAGAGAAGATCCACCCACCAGTAACCTCTGGACAACTGGTGGGCTCTGTCTCTTAACGGGCAGAAACTTAACATATGACCAGCAGATCCACAATACAAGCAAAGACCATGAGTGCGTCGTCGATCCCTCTCCTCCCGGGTCAACTGAGCTCTGCCCACCTGCAGGGGTTCTCCTTCTGATGACTAGCTGATCGCACCATGAAGACAGGAACTCCTAGGTGGCGGAGAGACACTGGGAGTGTGCTCTGGATGAGAAGCTAGTGCCAAGCGTGAGCAATGTTGAAGACGTGAGTCCACTCGAATGGCAAGGTCGACCAACTCATCGAAGGTCTTGGGTAAGTCCAGAGTGTAAATCTCGTCCTTGATGCGATCAGCCAACCCATGCAGGAATAAGTCCCACTGCGCCTCCTCGTTCCAGTTACAGCTGGCTGCCAATGTGCGAAACTCTATGGAGTAATCAGAGACAGACAAAGTACCTTGTCGTAGTTCCACTAATACTCAGGCAGCCTCTCTGCTGTGCGCCAAACGGTCGAAGACCTTCAATAGCTCACTGGAAAATGACTGGAATGAGGAACAACAAGGATGTTTCTGATCCCACACTGCCATACCCCAAAGGCATGCTCGGCCCAACAGTATTGAGATGACATAAGCCACCTTGGAAACTTCAGTAGGAAAAGCAGATGGCTGCAAAGCGAAAGCTAGAGAACATTGAGACAGAAATGCTCTGCAGTAGTTACTACATGAATAGCTCGCTGGTGGGTTGATGTGAGGTTCGGATCGAAGCGTGGGTGGCATCGCTGGTTCTATAGAATTTGGTGGTGGTGGTGTGCATGCAGGGGTCTCACTGGGTGCTGGAGTCTGTTGGACAATAGATGAGAGCTTGGTGAATCACGCTGCCAGAGCCTCGATGGCCGTCCTGGTGGTTTTAGCCAGTTTCTCCTGTTGGATGATGCGTGATTCCTGGTTGGTAAGATATTGTTGTATCGGAGCGAGTCCTGCTGGGTCCATCTTGATCGGATCGTTATGTCGTGATATAAATAGGACCCAGACGCAGGAGTGAAAATATAACAATGTTTAATGAGTGAAAAGTTCAGGTATATGATGAAAAAATATGAAGTAGCACAAACAATGGAACAGTCTAGAGACGAGGTGGAAGAAGATGAAGGTGGAGGACTCTGATGGCGGCAGCTGCAGTGGGGAGAGAGTAGAGGTAATGTATATTCCAGGGTGTGAGATGGCGACGACTGGAGCAGAGAGAGACAGAGTTGAGAAATCCTGGTGAATGGAGCTGATGGTAATGGCTGGAGCACAGGAAAATAGGCAAAAATATCCAGACTAAAAAAATACAGAGAACAGTGTGACAACACGAAAAACAAAGCATACAACAACAGAACGATCCGATACTGAACTCACAAAACAGGGCTGCTTATAAGGGAGAGAGAAGATAGTGTGCAGGTGCTGAGCTAATCAAGCAGCGGCTGGTAATGAGCGTTGCTGGGCAATGCTGCCGCTTGATTAACTCGCACCAGCAACAACACGAGGGAGACACACAGAAACAAACCAGCTGAAGGAATCCTCCCATGACACCTTGCATGTCAATTAAAAAAAGTTACTCAGCGGTCATTAGAGGACAAAAATGTCTGTGTCAAAAACCTGCCATAATAATATTATATATTAATAATATTTTCCACTTTCAATGAGTTTTTAACCAACATCAGTCATGATCGTAACTATCAAATATTCATTCATTTTAACCCATTGAATGCCAGTTTGTTTATATATAACACTGTTGTTTTTAATGAAAAAAACAAACACAAAAAATTAATTATTTTCCATATACTAAATGCTAAGGGGAATTTTGTTTTTTTGGATTATCACAGTCTGGGATATGTCAATGATTAGCAACAACATTGATTTTGATGCATTATTATTTTTTGTGCTGTGTCAGATAAAAAAAACAAACAAACTCACACTTAGGACCTTAAAGGACAAAAATGTCTGCATCAAAAAACTGCCAACAAATATTTTATATATATAAAAATTTGGCATGCCCAATTCCCAATGCGCTCTAAGTCCTCGTGGTGGCGTAGTGACTCACCTCAATCCCGGTGGCGGAGGCTGAATCTCAGTTGCTTCTGCATCTGAGACCATCAATTCGCGCATCTTATCACTTGGCTTGTTGAGTGCGTTACCGCGGAGACATAGCGCGTTTGGAGGCTTCACGCTATTCTCCACGGCATACACTCACAACTCACCATGCGCCCCACCGAGAGTGAGAACCACATTATAGTGACCACGAGGAGGTTACCCCATGTGACTACCCTCCCTAGCAACTGGTCCAATTTGTTTGCTTAGGAGACCTGGCTGGAATCACTCAGCATGCCCTGGATTCGAACTCGTAACTCCAGGGGTGGTGGTCAGCGTCTTTACTCGCTGAGCTACCCAGGCCCCAAAAATATTATATATTATATATTAATATTACTTTCCACTTTCACTGACTTTGATTTTATATTCATTCATTTTCAGGATTTTAACCCTTTAAATGCCAGTTTGTTTACATAATGCCACTGTTGTTTTTTACACACACACACACATTTCTCAATAAACACTTACAAACAAAACATCCATACCAACACACCCACACAATTTTAGCTGCATCATTCATTCAATTGGCCTGCAGTGCTCTATAATATAGCAAACAGAAAATAGGAAAAAAGCATGTATTTGCTCCATAGGCTAAACATGAGAAAAATAGTGCCATCTGGTGCAAAATATTAATTTTTTTAATTTTGAAGCCAGGGCTCTGGAATGAAAACATAATATCATAGAATTCATGATTTTATGCTTTAATGACATTGGGATCATATATTGCAGATTTAATGGGTTTCAATAGGGACATTTTTGTCCTGAAGGTCCTGAGTGTAACTATTTTGTGTACACAGTGTATTATAGATGTATTATAGGAACTGAGGTTGAAATATCAAAATTACCCCATATATACACACCTTTGGCAAAATTTGTGCCGTTGGCATTAACATAGCCAAAATGATCAAAAAAACTAAAATAAAAAGACAAAAATGTCCCGAAGGTCACACAAGGTTTAAGTAAATATATGCTCACTTAGCACTTAGGAACACCTGTACACCTACTTATTCATGTGATTATCTAATCAGCCAATCGTGTGTCAGCAGTGCAATGCAGATACAGGTCAGGAGCTTCAGTTAATGTTCACATCAACTGTCAGAATGGGGAAAATTTTTTATCTCAGTGATTTTGACCGTGACATGATTGTTGGTGCCAGATGGGCTGGTTTGAATATTTCTGTAACTGCTGATCTCCTGGGATTTTCACGCACAACGGTCTCTAGAGTTTACTCAGAATGGTACCAAAAACAAAAACCATCCAGTGAGCGACAGTTCTGGGAACAGAAATGCCTTGTTGATGCGAGAGGTCAGCGGTGAATGGTTGGAGTTGACAGAAAGGCTATGGTAAATCAGATAACCAATCTGTACAATTACGGTGAGCAGCATAGCATTTCAGAATGCACAATACATACAACCTTTAGGCGGATGGGCTACAACAGCACAAGACCACGTCAGGAACTTTATTACAATCATAGTGTCCCTAATAAAGCGCTCAGTTTTATATTATATACAGTATATAATAATAAAAATGTTCTACTCCACTGTCCATATTTGACTAGGACTAAGATATGTTTGTTTTTGTTTTTTTATCGTTGTTTTTTTTTTTTTTTTTTTGGTTTGTTTGTTTTTGCTTTTAAAGATGCCATTTCCTTGATGTTTTGTTTAATTGTTAAATGATTTCATTAATAGTCTAGGATACCTATATCATGTTGACACAGCAACTCTTGAGACACACCTACTGTACTTTGTGACTAGAACTTTGATAGATGGCATAATAGTAGTGCATGCCCTTCCCCCATTTCTAGTTTTATAGCTTTATTGGGCTTAAATGCATCTTTAACAAAACTGTTTTCATGTGACATTTGGGAGTTGCTTAATATAATCTCTGAGCTCAAACTTATCCTCACTGTCCTCTCTTCTTCTGTTTAAGTTCTGTACTGCAGTGATAAAAAGAAACTCATAATCTCAGCAACAATGAGCGCGTTTACATGTGCGGTAAAGCCGACAATATGTGCGGTCATGTAAACTCAAACCGTGTTCCTTTATCGGCATAAAGGCCATAAACGGCTTATGAATAACCTGATCAACACGGGTAGATTTTTGCCCATTACGCCAATTTACCACTACACATTACCCTGTGTTCTTACCGGCTCATCCAATGTGAGCACGTGTTGAGCACATGACTCTTCACGGTTTGATGTCAAAAGTAGAGAATAATGCGATTATTTCAAATGTCATGTAAATGAGGATTTCTTGCCTTGTCAGATTTTTTAAATAAGCTTATTTTAGAGAGGGACACGTGACGCCATGCGAGAAGCAGACGTGTGATTGTGAGCTCTGCGCACTTTGCTAGTTTTTTAATTATTTTCATGTTGTGATCCGGTGAGATTCGATACACCCAGTTACATACTTGCTCTTTGAGGTAAACATGGCAAAGAATTCAAAATCCTCAGACTCTGGAGACATTAAAAGACACTTATGTGCTCAAGTTGAAACCTCTGGTGGGCCTGCGAGCCGGGGACTCGATTTGGACGGCACATCGGGAGATGAAATCCAGTGTCAACTGTCCAAAATCTCAATGATGCTGATGAAGGTTGTTGCTGACTTGGAGGACCTCTCTGTAATATGTCGATCGATTACGACGATGGAAACAAAATTCTCTGAGTTGGTCACAAGGGTGACAGATGTTGAGAAACGAATCGATTATCTGGAGTCTTCGGAAAGGGAATTATCCGCTAATCCGCCCGTGTCCAAAACAGACTTGGAACACATCTTGGAAAAACTTGAATATTTCAAAAATATGAACCGAAGGAATAAGATACGAATAGTTGGAATTCCTGAGCATGAAGAAGGCAGAGATATGGTGAAATTCCTTGATGAGCTCTTCCCGAGTCTGCTCGACATAACCGGCCATAAACTGGAAATCGAGCAAGCTCACAGAGTCCCGGCTCGCAGATCTGCTGAGGGAGACAGGCCCCGATCAATTCTGGCCAAATTTTTGAGATCATCCGACAAATATCTCGTGTTTCGCCAGGCGAGGAGCAAAGGAAAACTTTCTTGGAAGAATCACAATATTTTCTTGTTCCCTGACTTTGCGAATTCGACAAGAGAGAAACGCGATCGGTTCAAGGAATTTAAGAAACTCTTACATCAACGGAAGATCGCTTTTGAATTGATGTTTCCGGCCAAACTGAGAATAGACAGCAAAGATGGCAGCAAAGTATTTACATGTCCAAAACTGGCACTCTCCTTCATAAATAAATTGGAGTGAGTAAGCCATTTGATGTTTCTTATATTAGTGGACTGACTCACTGTTCAGTGAGTCGATTTTCTGAGGAAGCTGGGTGCCATTTTTGTTTCTTTTTGCGTTGGCTCCGCCTAGCGGCTGGAGTTTGCCAGCTTTTGCATTGATGGAGGATCACATTTACACTGAAGTTCCCAGCCAGATTGAGAATGGACACTTTGGATGACCGCAAAATATCTACACGCTCACATAAAGGATGTTTTTTATAAAGTTGACGGACTGAGTAAGTCATGGTGTATTTTTTAGTTTTTTACACGGCCTCCGAGTGAATTTGACTCGCTCAATACACATTTGATCATCCAAGGAACCGGGATGCCTATTTTGTTTCTTTTCATGCTGGTTCCACCTAGTGGCTGGAGCTTGTTTTGTGGAATAACACTGCTTCGGGACAGTGTTGTGGATGAATCTGTTCGTTCTTTGTGCTTATGCCTCCTGTTGGCTGGAGATTGTTTTTGTGGAGTATTTTTAAGGGACATTAGAATGATTTTGTCATCTGCTGCACTCATAACAGCCGGCTCACTGAACAATTGTTTGTCTGTCTGAGGAAACTCAATGGCTTTATATCAGCTGGAAGTTGTTTTGTGGAGGAACAAATGCGTACATGCGTACATGGACTTGCATGCGTACATGGACTCTTTGAGTTTAGAAGGATTGATGACGGTTGGCGCTGTCGTGTGCTGGGTTAATGCACACGTTTTAATTTTTTCTGTTTGTTTTATTTGGGGGGAAGTTCAGGGTTTGATTGTTGCACTAATGGGGAATGTGGTCTGTATAATCTTGTTTTTGACACACAATTTTGTTTTATTTTTATTTATTTTTATTATATCAATATGTCAAATGTTATTATGAGTAGGTTATCTCTCTCCACATGGAATGTCAATGGGTTGGGGCATCCCATAAAAAGAAGGAAGGTAATTTCTTTTCTTTAGCGTAAGAAATATGGTATAGTGTTTCTTCAAGAAATGCATATTTCCCCGCAGGAAGCTGAAAAATTTGGGGTGGACATGTTTTCTTTAGTGCAGGCTCAAGTAAGAGTAGGGGGGTCATTATACTGTTAAATAAACATTTACAATTCAAATGACTTAAACAGAGTAAAGATAAATTAGGAAGAATCATTGTTGTTTTAGGAGAAATTCAGGGGCAAAGTCTGATTTTGGCTAATATTTATGCACCTAATGCTGATGATCAGGGCTTTTTTATAGATCTTGAAGGGATGTTGCAAGTTGCTGGCACCCCTCATGATGTAATATTGGGAGGAGACTTTAATCTTTTGATGGACTCAGTCCTTGATCATAGTGAAGTAAAAGTGTGTAAACCCACTAGAGCAACATTGACGCTTCACAGAATGTGTAAAAAGCTTAGTCTTGCAGATATCTGGTGACTTTTGAACCCATCTGATAGGGACTATAAAATTTTTTCATCAGTCCATAAGATTTATTCTAGAATAGATGTTTTTTTTTTTATATCAAAGTCCCTCATTTCATCTGTTGTGGATTGCTCAACTGGAAACATCTTAGTCTCAGATCACGCCCTGGTGAGTTTAGAGATGTTGCCACATACGGAGAAAAAGAAATCATATAGTTGGCACTTAAATGTATCCCTTTTGCAAAACACTGATTTCCAACAAATGTTAAAGACTGAAATCAATGTTTATATGGAGACCAACTGGTCCTCAGTATCCTCTGTGGGTGTGGCTTGAGAGGCACTTAAGGCTGTTCTTAGGGGTCTGATCATACAATATGCCTCATTCATTAAAAAATCCAAAGCACAAGAGGATTTGGAAGGAAATATTAAAAGTGCAGAGGCAGAGTTGAAGTGCCGAATGTCATTCGATGGCCTCAGAGAATTGACCCATTTGAAATACAGATATAACACTATTTTGTCACAGAAAGTGGAGTTTTGGTTGTTCAGGTCAAGACAGTTTTACTTTGAGTTGGGGGACAAAGCAGGGAAGCTTTTGGCTAGATATATAAAGCAGATAGAGTCTTTTTCTACCATTCCTTCAGTGAAATCTGCTGGTGGTGAAATATTTACCTCAGCCACTGATATTAATAATGCTTTCAAAGAGTTCTATCTTGATCTCAATAGTTCCATGTCTTCATCTACTGATGAAGATTTTAGAAAATTTGTGGAACCATTAGAACTCCCTAAATTGACAACTGAGCAAAACAATTCTCTTGATTCTGAGATAACCTTGGAGGAGCTTGATGAGGTAATTAAGGCCTTGCCTACAGGCAAGGCTCCGGGGCCAGACGGTTTTGCCGCTGAATTTTTTAGATCTTATGCTCCAGAACTGGCTCCTCTTTTGTTAGAAGTTTATATGGAATTTTTAAAGAATGGAAAACTTCCACCAACCATGACACAAGCCCGGATCAGTGTGATTCTTAAAAAAGGACAAAGATCCAAGTGAGTGTAAGAGTTACCGTCCAATTTCCCTGATCCAGCTAGATGTAAAAATTTTGTCAAAAATGTTGGCTAACCGATAAAGTTATGACATCACTTATACATATAGATCAGGTGGGGTTTATTTGGGGCCGAGGCTCTTCTGATAACATTAGGCGTTTCATCAATATCATATGGTCAGTAGTGAATGATCAGACTCCGGTCACTGCCATCTCACTTGACGCAGAAAAGGCGTTTGATATGGTAGAATGGGATTATCTGTATGGAAATGTATGGGTTCGGGAGTACATTTATTGGTTGGACTAAGTTACTTTATAGACAAATGGCAAACAAATGGATTCATTTCAGATTATTTTACTCTGGATAGGGGCACCCGGCACGGTTGCCCTCTCTCCCCATTATTGTTTTGTCTTGCCCTAGAACCATTAGCAGCCGCGATAAGAAAGGAGGATGATTTTCCAGGGGTGCTGGTGGGAGGTGTGGTGCATAAGCTTTTGCTTTATGAAGATGATATTTTATTATTTGTCTCTGACCCTGCTAGATCTATGCCTTTCCTCCACAGAATTATTAACTCTTTTTCCAAGCTCTCGGGATACCAAGTCAATTGGTCTAAATCCGAAGCTTTAGCTCTGACAGCGTATTGTCCAGTAACAGCTTTCCAGCCGGGCGCCTTCCATTGGCCCAAACAGGGAATTAAGTATTTGGGGATTTTATTCCCAGCAAATTTGTCTGATTTAGTTAGAGTTAATTTTGACCCTTTAATAAAAAGGTTTTCGAGCAATGTGGGTAGGTGGGCTTCATAACATTTATCTATGATTGGGAAGGTTAATGTTATTAAAATGAATTGTATTCCAAAATTTAACTACCTGCTACAGTCTCTCCCTGTAGATGTCCCCCTCTCTTATTTCAAGCAATTTGATAGCATAGTGAAGTCCTTCCTTTGGAATGGTAAGCGTCCCAGATTGCATTTCAATAAGTTATATAGACCGATTTACAAAGGTGGGCTAGGCCTACCCAAGATTTTGTTTTATTACTATGCGTTCAGTCTCAGACATTTGGCTCATTGGTCTCTTCCACCTGAGAGAGCCCCTCCCTGGTTTGGTATTGAACAGGAAGTTCTTGCCCCTATTTCGCCATTGCAAAGCCTCTCTATTAAACTAACCGGAGAAGTTAAGTCACACCCTGTTATTTTGCATGTACACTCGGTATGGACAAAAGTGTCCAGAATGTTTAAATCTGACATTTATTTAAATGTTGCCTCAAGTATATGGCAGAACCCAAGATTGTGTATCGGTAAGTCCCCTTTCTGCTGGTCGGAGTGGATTGGGAGGGGGGTTACTACACTCGATGATCTACAGGTGCATCTCAATAAATTAGAATGTCGTGGAAAAGTTCATTTATTTCAGTAATTCAACTCAAATTGTGAAACTCGTGTATTAAATAAATTCAGTGCACACAGACTGAAGTAGTTTAAGTCTTTGGTTCTTTTAATTGTGATGATTTTGGCTCACATTGAACAAAAACCCACCAATTCACTATCTCAAAAAATTAGAATATGGTGACATGCCAATCAGCTAATCAACTCAAAACACCTTCAAAGGTTTCCTGAGCCTTCAAAATTGTCTCTCAGTTTGGTTCACTAGGCTACACAATCATGGGGAAGACTGCTGATCTGACAGTTGTCCAGAAGACAATCATTGACACCCTTCACAAGGAGGGTAAGCCACAAACATTCATTGCCAAAGAAGCTGGCTGTTCACAGAGTGCTGTATCCAAGCATGTTAACAGAAAGTTGAGTGGAAGGAAAAAGTGTGGAAGAAAAAGATGCACAACCAACTGAGAGAACCGCAGCCTTATGATTGTCAAGCAAAATCGATTCAAGAATTTGGGTGAACTTCACAAGGAATGGGCTGAGGCTGGGGTCAAGGCATCAAGACACAGACATGTCAAGGAATTTGGCTACAGTTGTCGTATTCCTCTTGTTAAGCCACTTCAGAACCACAGACAACGTCAGAGGCGTCTTACCTGGGCTAAGGAGAAGAAGAACTGGACTGTTGCCCAGTGGTCCAAAGTCCTCTTTTCAGATGAGAGCAAGTTTTGTATTTCATTTGGAAACCAAGGTCCTAGAGTCCGGAGGAAGGGTGGAGAAGCTCATAGCCCAAGTTGCTTGAAGTCCAGTGTTAAGTTTCCACAGTCTGTGATGATTTGGGGTGCAATGTCATCTGCTGGTGTTGGTCCATTGTGTTTTTTGAAAACCAAAGTCACTGCACCCGTTTACCAAGAAATTTTGGAGCACTTCATGCTTCCTTCTGCTGACCAGCTTTTTAAAGATGCTGATTTCATTTTCCAGCAGGATTTGGCACCTGCCCACACTGCCAAAAGCACCAAAAGTTGGTTAAATGACCATGGTGTTGGTGTGCTTGACTGGCCAGCAAACTCACCAGACATGAACCCCATAGAGAATCTATGGGGTATTGTCAAGAGGAAAATGAGAAACAAGAGACCAAAAAATGCAGATGAGCTGAAGGCCACTGTCAAAGAAACCTGGGCTTCCATACCACCTCAGCAGTGCCACAAACTGATCACCTCCATGCCACGCCGAATTGAGGCAGTAATTAAAGCAAAAGGAGCCCCTACCAAGTATTGAGTACATATACAGTAAATGAACATACTTTCCAGAAGGCCAACAATTCACTAAAAATGTTTTTTTTATTGGTCTTATGATGTATTCTAATTTTTTGAGATAGTGAATTGGTGGGTTTTTGTTCAATGTGAGCCAAAATCATCACAATTAAAAGAACCAAAGACTTAAACTACTTCAGTCTGTGTGCACTGAATTTATTTAATACACGAGTTTCACAATTTGAGTTGAATTACTGAAATAAATGAACTTTTCCACGACATTCTAATTTATTGAGATGCACCTGTATATATATATATATATATATTTCTGTTTGTTTTTGGTTTTTTTTGTATATATTTATTTGTGTTTGACACAGGGTTGTTTTTGGGGGGGGGGGGCGGGGTTGGGGAGCGGGGGTTGTGGGGTTTAAATGTTGTTTTTATATATATATATATATGTCTTGCATCTTGTTATTGTATTATTTAATAAAAAAATATAAAATAAGCTGTTTTTAGAGAATAATCAGCGTATTGGTGTGCATGTAAATGGGCTCAATGACAAAGAACAATGCTGTTTGATAGAAGGAGAGAATATTTCACAATTTCTTCATACAAAAAATGCATTCTACAGACAAATTATTTTGTCATGCCGTTGATGAAAGTTAGAATTTTTTGTATTGAATGTCAAACCTCTTAAAGCTTGTAACTTAAGTCGTAGACAAATGTGTGTCATACTTACTTTCCCCAAGTGCAGCATAGACATTTTTTTTTCAGTGAGTATATTGCAAGCATTATAAGCAATTATATTACTTCTTAGGCTCAAGGTAAATATAATAATTATATATACACAACCGTTCAAAAGTTTAGGGTCACTTACTCATTCTTTATTTTATTTTATCACATTTTAGAATAATACTGAAGTCATCACAACTATGGAATAATAGAAATGGAAATATGGGAATTATGTTGTGACTAAAAAAATCCAAAATAAATCAAAACTATGTTATATTTTAGCATCTTCAAAGTGCCTAGCACTTTGCCTAGATTTTGCAGAAATGTACTCATTTTCTCAACCAACTTCTTGAGGTATCACCCTGGGATGCTTTTTAAACAGTAATGAAGGAGTTCCCATCTATATGCTGGGCACTTAGTGGCTGCTTTTCTTAATTATTCGGTCCAATTCATTTTTAAAATTTTAAAATATCATTTTCGTTTTGTAATTAAATAAATATGTTGGCACAATTATATTTTTGTCTACAAAACTAATTTCAAACATTTAAGCATATGCCTTCAGATCAAAAGGTTTTTAAGATCATGAGAAATTTCAGGCAAGTGTATATATTTATAGTGTATATAAACAATAACAATTCTTGATTGCATAATTAAGTGCATGTAATGCCTTGCTCCTGTCTGTTATAGCTAAATGCTCATCTAAACTGTGTGGAATGTGTGTTACTGTGTCATGTTGTTACTATAATTTCATTAATAATTTCAAAATAATAATATAGTAATAATATTCCTATAAGATTATTTCACTGGTTTGACCAATAACATTGCAAAAACACACAATATGAGAGGAATTCTTAGAACTTCCTATAGACTTAGCATTCACCATCATTTGTCGAGACTGTTGTCCAGTTTGAAGTGCACAATAAAAAAAGAGGGGTGGCGCTGTTAATGGAAGGGAAATCTGTAATATTGTATATATGTGAAATTAAATTTTTATTTATGTTCTATCTTAAATAGCCCACACAGTATGTTGTTGGCAGTGACTGGAGCAAGTGGATGTCAATGTGAAGATGTAAGGGGGGATGTGAGGCGGAGCAGGCGGAGTGTAAACACAGCCTGTGTGCTCTCACTGAGGTAGTCTTCCTTCAGTGTGACTGTAGATGTGCTCGGAGCACCGGATTATCCAAACAGAACGCTGAACGCGCATCTCTTCCCGCTGCGCGCTCCCAACGTGTCACGTCTCACCAAAGCGCATGAAAGAAACCGAGCAGAGAGTGAAGAAAACACAAACCCTTTCTTGAATCTGCCAGGCTGACAGCAAAGGTAAGTTTCTGCATGTCTGTTTTCAAAGTGGCTCCACATAATGTGCCATTCATAGATTCATTCATGCATTGAGATTCACTGATGTTATCTGCATGATGTGTGTTTTAAATAGTTATTTTGTTTGTGATGAAAAATCCTCGATGAATAGACAGGATTTACTTTGGAATTTGTGTTATAATTTGGAACCAATCCTAAATTATCCTAATTGGATCAAATAAGAATCTGAAAATAATTTTTTTTTAAAAATAAGATCCTACTGGAAATTAGTGAAATTCTAAAAGAAATTTAAAAAATTGCATTTTCACTTTAACCAGTATGATCTTATTTGATTGTTAGAGGATTCTTATTTGATCCTGTTGAGATACATTATGATTGGTTATAAATTATGATGGAAATGCCAGTAGTAATCCTGCTTCACACCTTTAGGATATTTTTTACTAGGACTGCTTGACTAATGTGTAATTTTAAAATAAATGTGAAGGAGCTTTCATGCAGATAATCAATTATGTTCATTCTGTTGGAGTTCAAAAGACTCCTGAGTGGCAAAACATTCAGTACAAGCCCTCATTCATTGTGTTCATGTACCTATATGTGCATGCATGGATGCATAGCATGTACACAAATGTGTTTATGGAGTCATATCTCTAGATGTGTATTATTTGATACAAACCTCTAAACACAGAAACTAGTCACAAAAACAAGACTGAGTTATACTTGATGATGAAGTCCATTTTTGCAGGCTGTTTCATATGTTGATTTGTTAAAACAATGGATAGAGCATTCTGTGTGAAATAGAGACACTTCCATGATCTCCTCCCCCCTTGTGTCATATCTGTGCTGGAGGTCAAAGGTTAGCCGTGAAGGCATGTGTAATGGGGGGGATGTGAGGGTGGGGGGTTGGTGTTCTCGGTCAGGATCAATGTAAAGTATCTCCAGGGGAAATGGAGCACACTGTGTATGTCTCCTCACAGAAGCAATTTGAAACAGCTATAAAGATTAATGAGGCTTCATTTGTTTTGAATGTGGGGGTACTATGCAGTATTTATTATACTGAACATTAATTACATACAGAATGTGAGATAAGAGGGAAAATATATGAAGTGATGGGCTATGTTTGAAATGGAACAGTATACTGTATACTGCCTATTTATTTAAAAATAGTATGTGAAATAGTGATGCAATGATAAACATTTCAAGCAATAGTATGCAATAAAGATTATGTTTTTATCCAAGTTGTGAAGTTATTTAATGCAAAATATTGGAACATTGCAAAAACAATTTGTGAATAAATCGGCGTTTCATTTTTGAGGAAATTTGTGCAAAAATAGAAATAAAAATGGATGTAAAACCCACTGTGGCTCTTTTGTTAAATCCAATAAATTTCTTACGGTTTAGAGCACGCAGACAAAATGCTTGGACAAACTTCATGTTTGCTAGAGTTCAATGGAAGATGCCTTATGTCTGGGATCAAAAACATGTCATACAGTTTTGGGAGGTAATAGTAGCCAGTCATTTTGATGACAATTTATGCGCATGTTTTTGTACCGAATAAAAAATGTATCTACCTTGAGCATATACGTTTAATTTGGAAACTTTATTCACATCTTGGTGATCCATCCAGCCTTTTTAGGTGATATCCCAAAATTTGCATAATAATATATGGATGAAAACCCAGCTATTGTTGTCACATGACCTCATCATGTTGCATCAGCGAGTGGCGTCCAGTTATCAGAAAAAAATATGGGGGGGTCTGATCAAATAATGGCAGTCTGATCAAATAATGAATCAAGAAAAAGTGGTTAATATAAATTCTGGCTCATTCATCACACTGGAATTGGAAGGTCAAGTCGAACGCTTTCCATTGTGGTACACAGTATTCCACACAATGTGCTCTGTTGCATACTGCACATTTTGCCAAGTGTTGTAGGTAATCTGGGTACTTCGTACATACAGAAAATGTGCATCCTTTTCACAGTAAACATTTTGTATACTTTCGAAATAGTAAGCTATGCTATTTCGAACATAACTATGGAGTAAGCGTTTGTGTATGAGGGTTCTGTGGGCATCATAACCTGCTCGCAACACATTTTATAAGTTGAACATTCATGTGCTCACAGTAGACTAGTGAAGAGTGAGAAAAGAGACTAATTAAAAGTGAGAAGCAGGATACTGAAAGAAAGATGGATAAACAGAAAGAGAGAGAGAGAGAGAGAGAGAGAGAGAGAGAAATGTATAACAGCTTAAAGGATGTTAGAAGTGAAAAAATTGGGGAAAAAAGGCTGTGAGACAAATAAATGTGTGTGTGTTTCAGGCTTAAGTAATCTTCCTGGGAATACGCCTCAGCTGCCAAAGTGCCATCTAGTTCCATTCTCTGTGTTCTTCATCAATCTCTATCATTCTTTCTTTCTTCCCTCATCCCAGCCCTTCCACGACCTGTGTAGAGTTCAAATGAACGTGCTCTTGAGAATCAGTAGAGATGGTGTTTTGCTCCTTTGGCTGTCAGATCTCTTGTTATCTGAAGTGTTAGAATCATTCCCATGGGCCACACAGACACAGAGTTTCCCATAAATCTGTGTGAGCGCACCAGAACACAGATGGATTCTCTCACGGATGGATTCTCACAGATATCTCTCTGTGCACGGTCCACATACGACAGACAACTTTCAGAAAACCTTTTATACTTTACATTAAATCACAGCACATTTTGATCAGCAATTCTATTATTCATTTATATGCAACCTGACATTTTCTTTTTCGGAATACAACTGAATTGCATGTTGCCCAAAACCAAGTCTCTGATATCAGTAAGTGTTAATATATTAGGCAAAAAAGTTCTAAACATTCATTAAAAGCACCGCAAAATATATTATATAACTGTTAATGCTGAAACTGCAAGATTGACTTATAGGTCGTTAAACATACGTACATATGAGCATAATCAAATATGGAATAGAAAAAAACCTAGCAAAAGACTTCCAGTAAAAATTACAATTAACATTGTAATCAAAAGTAGTATTGAGAAACTATTCTGTTGGTCTCATTTGAGAAATGTCTGATATTGCCTAAGGTGTTGGCTCCCAAGATTACTTTCTTTAAGTTATAAAACACAGCTTTAGCATAAAAACAAGACATAATAGGCAAGAAGATAATGTAGAGTCAGCCTTGTTCACTCATACACAAATAATTTGTACATAACATCTTCTTGACACTACCCGCACAAATACTGGGTCAGTAATTTAGTTTGGCTTATCAATCCCTCATAGTTGATTAACAGAGGAATCCAAATGCACTGAATCAAAAAAACATTAAACACAAAAGAATGAACTACATGATCATTTTAATATGCAGTGTTGGAGAAGTGCAGATTATTGTGTTGTGTAAAGTCGCTCACACCTCCTTCAACACACTCCCAGAATAGAACTGTGTGAATTAGTGTGTTAGATTTGATATTACAATGATCTTACAACTGGCTCGAGGTGCTTGAACAATGATAAGTAAAAACGAAACACGAAAAACATATGGATTTTTCAAAAGGACCTATCCCTGTTCTGCCTGTTTCTTGAAGAGTTTTAAGGGGAACACATTTTATTCAGGGCTTGTTGGCAGCCCCATTTGTCCCTCAGATCCATGAGGCCTCTAATGGGCCTGTAAGGTAGCTTTGTGAGCATCTTTGTGTGCGTTGCCGGAGATTGCAGGGCATTAATTTCACTCTTGAGTATGTAAATAAGTAAATGTGTGGGAGTGGAGGGCCGTTACTCACTTCATCCGAGAGAGCTTTATCACCCTCTCTTGCTCTTCATGGACACGCATGAGAATCTCATAATCACACAATGCCAGCTCTCACAATAGCGCCCTATGCCTATCTCCAGCAGCTTCCGGAGGGCCTCCGTCTCTGTGTCTTTCTCCCCCCCTTCCCAAACGGCCCCGGCCGAAGAAGCCGGGGAACACAGGGGCACGTTGTGTTTACCTCCGGTCGCGTCCAACGGAGCACAAAACAATCCCGTTCATTGCCTGTTTGTCAGCTCTGCCATTGAAAGCTGTAGAAAAAAGAGAGATGAAACAATAAAAAGCCCCTCCTGAACGCTGCACTAACAGTTTCCCAGCTCAGGGAGCCTGTGAACAGGCACAGAGCCTCTAAACTGCTCCATTATTCTCAGCACTTGGCATGATGCAAGATCTGCTTGTGTTTGAATGGCCAAATCCACACAGAGGGCTTTTGTGAGGAACTTGGCTCAGCGTACATGCACTGGTTCATTAAGATTTTTATTCATTTGCTCTGTCCATCCATCCGTCTGCCCGTATGTCTGTCTGTCTGTGTGTCTATCTATCTATCTATTTATCTATCTATCTATCTGTCTATCTATCATCTGACTGTCTATCTGTCTATCTATCGTCTGATCTATCTATCTATCTATCTATCTATCTATCTATCTATCTGTCCATCAATTCTATCTTTATCTGCTGTCAACACAATGATAACAAATAATATAGCAATTCATCATTAAGAGATCTCTAGCCTCTGTAGCTTTCTGTTTTACTAGCATTCGACTACATTGAGTGTGTTTACATGCTCATCAATATCCTGATAACACCTGCACAGCAGCAGCAAAGCCAGTGTCTTTAACATTATTGAAGACCTGCAAGTATTTATTAAAAAAAAAAAAACATGTTACATAGTGGCTTTATTAATGAAGGAAAACCTATGACCACATTTAGACTACATAAAAATGCCTTTTTTTCTACCATTAGACAGATTATTGGGTTCTAGACTAATTTGATAACAAATATTGACAGAAAATATTTTACACTTGAATAAAACATAATATCAAATGTGTTGGGTTGAGGCTGTGGGGAATGAGCTGAAGGTTTGCTGGTTTGTTAGTGATTAGGGAAGGACCATCAATCTTTAGTGCTGTTATTTCTGTTTAACCAGCCCCCTCACACAATCTCCGTCATTTGAAGAAACAATTATTTTCCTGCTCAGGGTTGTGATGGTCACTCTCTCTCTCTCTGTGTGTGTGTGTGTGTTTCAAGCAGAACTGAAGGTTTGTTAATATCCAGTATTTCGATTCAGCCTCTTCTGAAAATATCTATCTATCTGTCTATCTATCTATCTATCTATCTATCTATCTATCTATCTTCTGTCTGTCTATACAGATGTTTGGTTTGGTGTATGGGATGATGTATAGATGTGTGGTATATGAATGTGTGGTGGATTGGTGCATGGTGTATATGGGTGTGTGGTGTATGGGCAGACTGATCTCACAGTGAGATCGGAAAGAGTAAGTCGACTTTTCTTTATCTAAAATTGGCATATACTTACCGAAATTTGGAACACTGCCACATGTGGCCAAATTGGTGAGTGTTCTTGGGCGTATGGTCACGTGTAAGTTTCATTTTTGGGGTGTATTGTCCACAAAGCGAGTTTCTGTTGTACATGCACATATGAGGAATGACTGTTTTATAAAGTCTACAACCCAACCCAAACCTATACCTAACCTTAACCAATAGTGTATGAAAAATTTTATGTTTGATGTGAAAATGCAAGCGGCCGTCACTGATTATGCGATTGCGATTACTCCCTGATCACAACGGGATTCGATCCACGGTGTTCCCCGCTGATGTGATGCGCATCCAGATGCGACACGCTTCTGGGTGCGCCACAGGGGAAAGCAACTGAGCTGGAGCCGTTGCAGACATGTCTGTGAGGACATGACGGCGGTCGGTGAGTCGGCATAATGTCGCCGATCCTAGTGTATCGGAACTATCGGAAACAACATGCCGGCCTCCTGTGTGATCATGTTGGTATGGGATGGTGGGGGTTGGGTGGTTGATTTAATGAGCTCATGTGGGGTTTCAGATGTGATGATCAAATGCTGCTCTTCACTACAGTCAGATAACAGATGGGCCTTGTTTAATGATAGCTACGCTTAGCTGCTGTAACATATTGATTTCAGCATGCTATGAGATGAGAAAATGCCATCAATAATCAACGGCAATGGGAAAAAGAAAAAAAAAAGCCTTCTCCTGCTCGTTTCCATTCAAATGGCATTTTACCAATAACGTGACATTTCTTTAACACATTGTCACATAAGTTTTGGTTTAGCGCAACCAAAAGAGCGGTTTCCATACAGAATTTTGTGTATATCGCAAATTGTGTACCTTTTGCGTCCCAGATGTCCTCACATTTGTGTAAAATGGAGAGAGTATTGAGACAATTTATTGAAATTCATTTTAATTTCACATAATTGCAATAGTACGAAATATTAGAAGATGTCGTCGAAATGGAAAAGTAGCTTGTCTGTATCTGGGATTATAAGAATAAATTGTTTGGAATACCTGGAAAAATACAACAGAATGGTGGCATTAGTAAGCCTGTACATGAATTAAATATATGGACAATCTGTTCACATTATGTCATTTTATTTGTCCCTGCAGAAAATATGTTGTGAAATGCAGGGCTGTCCGAACAACACATAGAAACTTCAACACTCCTCTTCACTCAGCTCAAATCTTTTCTAATATTTGTAATGACAAGAAAACGTGCACAGTTTTTCTTATCTTTTACATGGGTAAATAAACACCCAATAGCATGAAATGCTTGAGACAAACATGCATTAGTCCACACACAACAGCCAGTGTTATCTGCAGTCATTTTTTCAAAGAGATATTGGAATTTACATTAAAACTCTGTCCAACTTTTCCAACAAAAAAAGCCATCAAAACATGGAATGTGTGAACAAATTTTGGTCTTTATATATCTTTTGGTATAATATGACCCCATATAGCTCTGTTATTTAAGACTTTATTTATTTGTCTCACTGTCTCACTTGTTATGATTTCTTTTATTTCATTTAAGTTAATTACTCCCTCCATATCTCTTTTCTCGTATGTTTTTTAATTTTTTTTTTATCTGTGTATTAATTATTTTGGCACTTCTGTTTAATCCCCTTTGCGCTGAATGTTATTTCTCTTTTTGATTTTCTGTTCTGAAAACTCTTGTCTGTTATTGCAACACAATACAACAAAGAAGAATGTTTTTTTATGGTGTCTTCTCTTTGGCCAACAACCACTTCAGACATTCAGAGAACTTAACCATAAATGAGGCCGTTTTGGTAAAAGACGGCGTAATCTTTACCGGCGTGCAAACACGCAGTCAATAAAAAGTCTGGAAAAACTTCCATCAAGAATAAAACTAATGTCAATGTCTTTAAAGAAATTGAGGAAAACTCGAATCTTCTCATCAGTCCAAGTGTACCTCTCTGCTGTACTTTTTGTTGTAGGGACAGATGTGACAGATGTGTCATGTGACACTACATTTTTTGTGTAAATGCCATTTTTCTCATCAAAATATGTTTCCAGACTAGTTTTTCATGACATTTGACATATCAAGATAGGATTTATGCACTAAAGTTAAACGAAAAAAATATGTTGACACTTGTGAAATTTGTGTTTCCATCAGCTATATCGTAAACATGTAGTAAACATTAAGCTATGTAGAAAACATTTTGATGCACTAAACCTTTTTTCACAAAAAAAGTCCTTGGATGGAAATGTAGTTATAGATTGATTACAGACTAACATCTCTTCAGTAGTGGAGTATGGATCTTTCTCCAAGTCATCAGTGCATTTTTTGTCAATATTCCTGAATATTCAGTTTTTTAGTTAATATCAATAGACAGTACTATTTGTGTACTAAATTATTTAGACCTCCTTCAGTGTGTAAAAACAGAAAACATGTTTATGGTAATAAGCTTACAATGGAAGTCTATGGGGCAATGCATTCTGCAGGGTGTAAAAGCAAAAATGCGAATGCTTATATTTATTCAGCGCTCACTGTATATAATTTTTCAGTAAAAAACATTTGATACTTATATGCTGTGAACTTGTTTAAAGCATCCTTTGGATGTGGGACTTCTTTTCTAGGCAGTTGAACATTACAGATGTAATTGTTCTGGGTGGAGTTTGCTCCATGTAAACAGTGCTTTACAGATAGTTATAGCATGTGCTTTCCCGGTATCCTAATGCGGACACCAAGCGGAAGTGACCAGGTTTACTTTTTTAGATTGTCATGACATGAGTTGAAAGATTAGATATAAATTTACACAGGTAAGCGATTCTAACCAATTTCATTCTACCACTTAAATGTTATGGTTATACTTTTAAAACTGTGTGATAGTTGCATATTTGAAACGTTTATTGATGGTGCTGAATGCTTGCTGGATTGACTTCTATTGTAAGTACATTTACTGTAAATGCATTTTCTGTTTACAAACTGAAAAATAACATACCACAGATGCTTTCCATAGACATTACGGTAATGACCTGGAATATTCCTGTGGGAAAGCTTTGTGGGATTTGACAAAACACATAACTCAGAAACAAATGTGGAGAAAGAAAATAAGAGAGAAAGTGAAAGAATGAGCAGGTGAAACAGTGATTGGAACGGCCCCTAAAGAGCCCCGGTGTGAGCTCACTGTAGATGAATGAGAGCCTGATAACCCTTCAACCAGAATGATCTGTGAACACATCATTACAGCTCACATCTGAAACCTGTGCACATCCCACAACTCCCTAATCAGCCTCTCATTACAGCCAGAATGAGTTTTCACACACAATGAAAGTGCGTCCATGCACACCGATAGAGTGCATATATGGGTCAGTCATGCATGTGTATTGTTTTCTGGGCTGAAAACAAAAAAGACAATAAAAATAGTTAGTTATGCATTTTTCTGTATGGAAAACAGTATACATTGTTTGCACTGTTTCCGCAGCAAAAGCGTAGTGTTTATAAATCTTTCATCTCAAATTCTGTTTTGTTTTAGGAAGGATTTAATTTGTTAGTGTTGAATTTTATTATAATATATTACAAACAAACTAAAAGTAGTGACACTACTAACTCAAAAATTTTCAGTAGCATGACAGTAGCTCAGACTACAGTTACAGCTGCCACAATTAATTAATTGCAAAAAGTGTCAATTATAGCAGTCCATGTAGGTCTACTATGTTGCATCAAATTTTTCTATTTAATATTCGATTTAACGTGTTTGTGCAGTGGTTGAGCATTATGACCAGTCACAGACGAGTTTCCCCCTTCCATGTATAATTTATTCAACATTTTTGTTATTAGTTGTTTTAGTGCCAGATAAATACAGCTCTGATTATTCAATCAAATTATATAATCTGACTGCTATGTTAAATGGTAAAAAGATAATGCCCTCTTCAATAGATTTGATGGAGTTAGCAACTTGTTTACTTGTAGTTTATCTAAACTTTTTCAAAAAGGTCACTGTAGTTTAACTACTTTATGGCAAACTACAGTTTCACTGGTTAAATAACGTATTATTCAAATACCATCAGTATTTTATTTACACTATAAAACGTTTGTAAATATAATGTGCTGCATTTTTTTACATATTGAGTTTTTAGACACTACAGACAGACAGACTTTTCAAGAAAATATATTTTAAGGAGATTTACCGGATTTATTCATTTATGTGCGTAAAACGCTTGCTAAAAACCGAATTATTAACTATTTGCTCGCTAGCTTGTTGACTCTTTTTTCCTCTAAATGTTTTCCATTTATTACTGATTTAAATCTGTCCACTAAATGATTGTTAAAGAATATTTCAACTCAGCACCCAAGACGGAATTCATCTAGTTCGATATTAAAATGCATTGTGTGTGTTAAGGTGATTCAGTCTGGAAAACGTAAAAATGCTTTATTGTCCTTGCCATTTGTTTTGACTTGGTGGGAATGTGTGTGTCCTTGTGAGTGTGTGTGTGTGTCCTCCAGCAAAGATTTGACCTCTGTCTAGACATTCATGTTCACCGTTGCCCCGAGTCTTGACCCTGGAAAGAGGGTGTTTATTAGTGTGAGTGTGTATGTTTGTTTGTGTCTGTGGTCTGTGTGTGTGTCACAGAGGTTATGTCACCGCAGTCATGACTTGAAATTTACCTTTGACCTTTACTAGCTGGTTAGGACACTGATAACAGGGTGATGGGAGATGGCACTTGGCATAGGTTTTGATATAAAAAAAATAAAAAATAAAAAAAACATAATTTACCATGAAAAGTTGATTTCGGCTGTTTTTTGTTTTTGTTTTTTATGCTTTAAATGCTTGATTAGTATAATATTAAGTTTTAGAGGTTAATTTTCCCTTCACTATAGCCTACCTCTTCAATAAAAATGGTTCAAGCTTTTAATCTGTCAGCTTTCTCAGACTCTTGATGGTTGTGCATGAGCAATCACACATCAAAATATCATGAATGTGCCAAAAACATACACTTCATGAATGATATAACACATCTCAAAGAACGACAGAGATGCAGTTTCATTTAGCTTTTCATAGCTCAGTTCACACATTGCAATCACACTTTTGTTTGCAGGTTCTGGAGAAGAATTAAACTTAATTTATGACAAAACATTCATATTCACAAACATTAATGACTAAAAAAGACAATCTTGTTTCTGTGTTATTTTTCATAAACATTCAGACAGTAAGTCAGAAGTGGAAGAAAGCAAACTGTCTTTATATAAAGCAATGAAAGCAGAACATTATACAATTACTGATTTTATTGAAATGCTTTCCGTAGACTGAAGAAATTCTGGTGATGAATATATATATATATATATATATATATATATATATATATATATATATATATATATATATATATATATATACTGTATATATGGGGATTTCTTGAGAATTAATTTTACTTTTAAGCTTGAACTGTCATAATGATCATCTGTTTTTCCATTATAACAATTCTGCATACCAATAGACAACAGCCACACCACAGGTAATTAGCTTGCTCATATAAATATCTTTATATTTATATTTCTCCAGTTCTTTATTCTGTCATATGCAGTGAAGGAGTGGAGGTCCCTCTCTTTTAATCTATGAGTGTTTGTTTCAACAAAGGCTAAAAGGTTGTAATAGCTCTCATAGAGAGAGAGAGAGAGAGAGAGAGAGAGAGAGAGAGAGCAAAAAAAGAGATTCCTCACTCCAGGAAGGTTGCATAAAATTGGTATAATCGCTGTTGATTCTGCTGCACAGTGGGCTGCTATTCCTAAAAGATTCATTCATCCCAAAAGAGAGCGAACAGAGGAAGGAGAATGAGTCCTCATTCCCCTCCCAGCCCTTCCGCTCCTCTCCCACGGTGGGCATACGCATGACATCAGCGGCCTGAATGGGGCTGGCATTCTTCCCCATCCCTCTCCATGCCACATTGAACCCAAAAGGGACTGGGGGGATGGCAGTGCCACTTTTTGGGGCAGGACAAAAGCCCTCAGATGGGTAACTGGGGAATTTCACATAGTCGCAGCCAAGTGAAAAAAGAGTGAATTCTCTATTACCTTTTACTGGCCTCCTGTGGCATTGCAGTGAGTCACATCAAACACACAGACACACACTATGTGGCTACAGGATTCCACCTATTACGGCTCTCAAGTGCTGCCTGAAAGAGAATTTAAACTCAAGGGAGTCTGTCATGATATCCTCAGAGAGCAAGTGAATTCCCTGCGGTCTGTCTGTTGTCCATTTTCATGCCAAATTGTTATAATGATTTTGATCATTATGACAGTTCATAGAAATCCCAATATGTTTGCATTATTACTGAATGCACAAATTATTTTTGTCTTAGTCTTATTTTAACTGTCAGTATAGAAGCATTATTTACGTTCATTTTTAGTGCCATTTATTAAGGCAAGCATCATTACACTATATTTATCATTACACTATATTTACTATTAAACTATACTGCTCATGCATTTGTTCCCACTTCATATTAGGTGTCTTTAAAGGAATAGTTCACCCAAAAATGAAAATTTGCTGATAATTTACTCACCCTCAGGCCATCCAAGATGTATCTGAGTTTCTTTCTTCATCAAAACAGAATTTAAGACTTCATTGCATCATTGTTTACATTGTTTTTTTATTATTATTTGGAAATGATTTTTTTTTTTTTAATATATATTGTTTTTAAATTGTGTGAACTATTCCTTTAACTACGATGTACTTAACCATTTGATACAATGTACTTATTATGTACATACATGATGTTGCATTGTAATTACATTTAAAGTACTTGCATTTAATTACATTTGTAGTAACCCAACCCTTACCCCAAAACCTAACTGTAACTCCTAATCCTAACCCTATACTTACTCCTAATGATAGTAACTTAAGGCCACCTAATATAAAGTGTGACCAAGGATTTGAACAAACCTCTAACCCTTAGTATTAAACGTAACTCATCCCACATTGTTTGTGCTACAGGCATGAAAGATACCTCAAATCATGCGGCTTGTTGAGGAGAGGTGTGCTATTACTAAGCGATCAGATTTTCGCCTGCCAAACAATAAAACAGGTGGAAAAAATTTATATTGATTTACATTGAAGGAGGGGTCTGAGCCATTTTGAAGGAGGGGCCCGAGTCACTCCTAGAAACTAGAATATCATAGAGACTTGTGTTAAGGCTTACTGGACTTCCAGTATAAAGACTTACTGGACTTCCATCACCCAGCAACCATCCAGGACACCATACTGTAACAAGCACAGAGCCATGCCCTCACAGCTACCCAGAACACATAGCCATGCATTAAAAACCACCCAGAACACCTAAATGTGCATCATGATGGCAAGTTTGGCATGAGGAAGCACCACTCACATTTTCTTCAGAAAATGAGCAAATGTAATTGCTGTTTACATGTCATTATAATGCTGGGTTGATCTAAAATAGCTTACTTCCTTTTAATATTATTTGGCTTTTTTTTCCTCTGTATTTTGAGAGGGTAAGGCATGTGCCTGTCAAGTAATGGTTAAATAAGTTTAAAGTAATTCATGCATACATGAAATGTATCTAAAATTGGCTTATTTATTTACTTTAACTTCTGTTTTTTGTTTGCAGTGTTTTGTATGTGTGTGTGTTGGTTTGGTCAAAAGGTGCATTCAGTAGAGTTTAGTTCAAGTTCACAGAGACTAGAGGTGACAGATCGGACCCTGATGTTGTTTTTAACTTTTGTCCAGCGGGTGGATTGGTAACC
Organism: Myxocyprinus asiaticus; assembly: GCF_019703515.2. Taxonomy (NCBI): domain Eukaryota; kingdom Metazoa; phylum Chordata; class Actinopteri; order Cypriniformes; family Catostomidae; genus Myxocyprinus; species Myxocyprinus asiaticus. Next base: position 30,754,521 of record NC_059389.1, read on the forward strand.
ACTGTGCATAGCTTTGTGCATAGATTTGTAGATTTGCCTGTAGTCACACACTCTGTCAAAGAGTCATTTTAATTTTGGAGTATTTGTTATTTTCACTTTGTAATACTTTTTAAATGTTCATCACAGCATATCTATTCAAATGGTTCAAACGTTTCAAATAAACAATATGACTTTGCCACACAAACAATTAATTCAAACAAACATTTGTGAAAAAGAAATAATGCAATATGCACAGTGTGTATTAATGAGAAAAGTCTGCATACCACAGCTCCACAAATAGACAATTTAATGAATTGTTCCCACGTTCCACCTTAGGGTGACATTCCGATCCAACGGTTCTTCATTATGCAACATTAAACATGCCAATATTAAATAAATGAATGCAGTGATAAAAATGAAAACCTCATTAAGCATTTAATTTCCACTAAGTGTAAAATATGTGCCATAAGTAAATGACATGATAAACAATTAAATTATTACATTTTCATTTTCACTGTGACAATGCTGTGCCCCGTCAGATTAAAAACTAAATGCAATTGCTGATTTGACATTCCATTTTCATTAAAATTTTTAGGCAAGACTGCCAATATTAAAATTAAAAAGCACATGTGAAAAATAAATTGCAAATTCATTTTTTTAAAGTTAGCACAACAAAAGTGGCAGAATTAAAAATTAAAACACAAAGTTCAGTTTCAAATTATTTTTTTATTTGATCTTTTATTTTTTCGATTTCAATTTTCATTTTCAAAGCAGAGAATCCTTTCTCACATTAGATATAGGTGTATATAATAGGGTTGTTATTGATTAATAAATCATCAATTGTATGCCGTTATTAATTTCATCGATCAATAATAGTAATTAAACAAATGTGAAAGATCTATAGCATATACCATGCTGAGGGTCTTATTTCAATGAGAGGAACACACCATGTATCCCAAGGCAATAGGACCCGGGGGATGCAGACTTCCCTTTATCCACTGCATTAACATGAGAAGCATCTGTTGTTTTCATATCTGTTTATGTTTCATGAAGTTAGACAACAAAAAAGACACTATTTACAACTGATGTATAACTATGTGTGCTTTCACTGTATGGAGACCTTTCTGATCGCTATAATGTTTTGACATAGTTTGACTTTATTGTGTATGGTTGTCACGATAACTGCTGTGTCACAATACCCAGAAGTATACCACTCATGCTTATAGGCAGAGCGTGTGTAAGGCTAAGCATGGGCATGCCCATGGCATGATTTGAGTATTAATGAAGATGGATATGGATAGCGAATTCTGATTGCTGCTCAGGTGTAATGTTGCTCGTAACTGCTGGTCTAGGATCAGTTTTTTCACCTCAAATTCAAACCTTAATTATACGTGAGAACTGAAAATCTGACTCTAGATCAGTGGCTCTTGCGGAATTCATGTTACAATGCATCAGTGGCTTCGGCCGATCACTATGTGTATGCTTAAATGTGCAATATGTAACATTTTTCAAGTAATATTCGCCTTTTCTTTGCCAATGTGTGAACGGCTTGTAACGCAACTTAAAAAATTTGCCCTTCCCAGATTTCCTAGGTTGCCTATTAAAGCCTGTAGACTGATTTTCATGCGAAGGGAGAGGGTCGCTTTTGCCGTGAAAATCCAAAGGATGTGACGTTTTGCGCGCTCCCGAGAACCTTGCCTCAGTGTTATTTAACAGTGTCAACAGACAAACTGCAACACTAGGTAATGTTATCTTAGAGATGGAATCCAGCAAACGGCCGGCTCCAAACACAACACTGACTCCTACGCAAACTCAGAGTAAGCCAAAAAATAAATACAAAATAAATAAATAAAAAAAGATTTACTGAATCCCATCTGGCTAAGCGGGAACGTGATCGTGGTCGAACGAAAACTAGAGTGAACATCGACAGGATGTCCTGGAGGGACCTTCGTTCGGTTTTGGGGATCAAAACTGCCCCTGAATTGGCGTTCTTATTGGACAGGTAAGCTTACATAACTGCAAAGCATGTGAAATATAGTGCCATAAGGATTGATCTGTGTACTTTTAGCTAATGTGATCTTGCCTGCTAACGTTGGTGAATTGAAAGCTACCTTGCTTCGTAACTTTCAAATAATTTCAACGATCTTCTCTTTATACTAAAAGTCAGGTTAATGTCAATGTTAATCTGTAATTATTCAGCAAGGTAAACTACAATAACACATGAAATGAATGCTAGACAATGTTCAAGATAATGCAAAAAGACCCATTCATTAGTGTAACATAACTTGGCTATACAGAAAATATATACATTCTATTATTATAAAACAATAGCGCATTGATATATCAAAATGGCAGTTGTGATGGAATCACATCAATACTGAATTGTGTCATCATATTTATAATGTACAGTCTATTTTATAAACAGCTACTGACATCATCCACCAAATTTAGCTAAGAGCTACTGATAAAGCTGGATAGCTAGCTAACACCGACACAGGCTATCGTATAAATGCAGTCAATGTATCATGCAAAGAAAAGTGATTACTTCAATCTACAGTCTCGCATAGCCAGACCTACTGTATATCCACACTTTGTTTTAGCCCTGTTCCAGCACTGGAGAGTCAAATATAATATACAGTCTCAAAGTTTGTAGTAAAACAATCATAACTGAGTAATTTTAATTATGCTACCTTATCTGTCATCATGATGCCGGGGAATCACATTCAGTCTCTTTGTTTTGGTTGATGCTCACTCATGTCCCTATGGAGTGTGTGCGCGCAATTACAAGCAACAGGCTGCAGTTCACTTAACGGCCACAGGTGTCATTAATAACAAGGGTTTCTGAATCTTACATACTGCACCTTTAAGGACAAAGTTTGTAACGTAATTTTTTTTTTTTTATTACATCCATATTCAAATCAATAATCATCCCAATTGAAACGAGACAACACCATATTAATTTATTCACGTTCACGCACAGCATTGCATGTCGGTCCAGTTCAATCCTGTCAAAGACAACTGAAGGAAAATGTGTGTTCAAAATAAAGTCAGCTGCAAGCAGCACATATTTAAACCTGTGATTCCAATGGTACGTTCATCTTAATTATTTAGCTGTCTGGCGAAACATATATATATATATATATATATATATATATATATATATATATATATATATATATATATATATATATATATACACACACACTTGCTTACACTTTAAGCAAAGTGTAATAAATCAACACTGTCTGTACATTCGAAAACAAAGCTGGCATTTTTCCAACTGTAATCGTGCATATATAAGTTTATATTTTTGCTTGTGTACTGAAAACAATGATAGACAAAACACACTGGCTTTGCGTATTGAAAACACACCCCAAAGCGGAAACTGTCTAGCATGTTGAGCGGTGTTGAGAGGATTTATTGCGCACCATTGGACATGCACCGTCAAGTCCTCATGATTGGGTAATGTAGCAGACATGGAAATAAACCAAATCATCTTCATAAGAAATACTGTATCACATCGGTCATGTCAAGTATGGCAACTTTACATTATGTAGATGCACTTGAGAGTGTTAAACGCATTATTTGTGTGAAAGTTTTGACATTTAAATTATGCCATAAAAGACTATTTCACCTTAATGCCAATCTGCACAACTCAAGTGTCTGTGTGTATCACAAATGATCAGATTTGTCAGGAGTAAAACTTGCACAGCCGTACCCTTCTCAGTTTGTAGGGAGCATGGAGCAGTGTTGTAACACAGCTACATTTGGCATTTAACAGGACGTGCCTTTGGTCCAGTTTATGTGCACTTCAGGAAAAGAAAGTTTTTTAATTGATTCGTTTTAACTGTGCAAGAAAAATTGTATGCAATAGAGAAATAATGGCTGCGCCTTTCTTTTGATTGTAAGAAATGTTTCTGTGAATGAATCGCGAGCTCGAGGCAGAGTCGCTCGGATGTAGATTAGAGTGTAACTTGAGTGAACAGTTACGTCCTCATGAGACATCAGTTTCAATAGCAATTCGTCTCTCAGCTCCACTAATTCGAAATATCAGCCGAGATTAAATCAGCTGGGGGATCGCATGCTCCTCTGGCTGTACCATATGTGATAAGCCAATATTATTTAGCTCTTTTGAAAGTATGGGAAGAAATGTTGCAAGCAGAATTTAAATGGATTCACCTGCATGTGCTTGAAGGGTTTGAACAAATCTGCGATTGGAGAGATAGTCCATATCATTAGAGGATATTAAGTACTGTAGTTGGGAGGAAGAGTGCCCAATATATGGTTAAATGAGCTGTGTAGCATGATCTCAGTGGCATTGAGTGTGACAGGATCGGACTCAGGAAAGTAAGGTTTTAGATTTTTTTTTAGAAATCTGATTTAGATTCCACAATTATTGATGTCCTTGTGTTACGACAAGGATTGAGTGGAGTCAAGCCGGAGCAGATACTGTTGCGAATATTGTTGGGATATGATTGACAGACCTAGATGAACAAGCTCCTCCCGAACTTTCGTTTGGAACTTTATTAAAACAACATGTTCACATGGGGGAACCTGCAGCAAATCTTTGGCAACAACAGAAAATTTGCCGCAAGTTTGCCGCAAAGCTCATTTGCATGTGAAAATAATCAGTGACAAATTTGCGGAAAGTTTGCAGCAAATTTGTAATGAACTCTCAAATGTTTGTTAGGGCTGTGATGTGACTGATAGCCTGTTGTGTCAGCAGAGTGGGAGACTTGGGTTCTTGGTTTCCTGGTTGAAACTAGGAAATGATCATGTTCACAACAGTGACAAGCAGGATTCAGAAGTTCCATTTTCCCTATAAGATTAAATTTTTTCTCCACTGATGGTTAGGTTTAGGGTTGGGGTTTTAGGGGGAGAGTTAATAAAATATGCATTTCTCTTAACTGTATTATATCATTTAGAGCTAAAACAACTCATTTTACAACTTGCTTTTGGCACCCCCCACTGGGACATCTGGGGACACAGTCACCTTTGGCTTGCTCAATGGGGGTCTATATACAATTATTATTTACTTTTTTTTAAAGCACAATCTAGAAACACGTCTTTGAAAGCTGTTTTGACTTGACTTTTCAACTAGAAAAACTGGAACTCACAGGTGCCCTTATGTTCAAAAACACTTCCTGCTTCCGTCACTGGGGGCAGTGCTTCGAATTTCAGTAAGCACAGACAAAGTTAAGCTGGCTCTACACTAGCAAACTCGTTTTGGCTGAGGGTGTTACACATGCAGGCGGTTTTCCAGTCAGAGGTATGACACACTTGCCGATTAAAAATGGTGGAGGGGTGACACATAACGACTCACAGCAACTATCTCTCTCTGACAAAATAACTTGAGTAAAACTGCAGTTGCCGTAGAGGGGCATTTTCAGACCTGTCACTTGCTTGATTGTTCCGAAACGGGGGCTAAAATAGTTACAATGTTGCATTTTCTTCGTGGTTCAGTTGGCTTTCTCTAGGTTATATTTTAAAATGCACCAAAACTGTAAAATGTCCGTCAGCGTTATTTTTATCCGTCATTAGTTGCTTTTGCATTATTTCTGCAGAATGACATAATCACTATGGATTTTAAGTGTGATTGTGTGATAAAAAAAAAGTTCTGTTCAGCTTGTAATTTTGTCAGTTCTTCTCAGTGACTGAATGATTTTTTTCAAACAAAACAGATGTGTTTTTTCAATGCTTGAAGCCATTAACTCAGCAGGGACACCTCCCGCTGAGAGGTGCTAATGGGTGCTCTGTCTCCCTCTTCCTGGCTGGTGATTATGTTAATGAGGCTAACACCTGAAAATCATTGGAAAAATCAGCTAGTGTAGAGCTAGCTTTAAGCTCAAGAAAAGTCAACCTACTGTTTCCGAATTCACTGTGAGATCAGTCGGAGTAAAACAGCAAATTATTAATTCATAAACATACTTTTCTGCCTACTTTTACTAAAACGAATGACTTGTTAGACAATACATTTTATTGTTTTCATTACATAACCAACTACATTTACAAGATTTGTTTGGCTGTGACAAAATTGCGCAGCAGCTCAACTCATAGAGAGTGCCACACTTGTGGTTATGAGTCCTGGAGAGCACATGAGTCGACACGTGAGCCAAAAGTGCTTCAGCAGTTTTCATCTCAAAAATTTCATCTCACATTTGCTTTAATTAAACTATCCATTAGGTTTAGGCTAGGGAGGTAGGCTTTGTTGATTTACAGTTTGATTGAGCATTAATAAAAAAAAAACTAATCTGTTTGGGAGAACATTTAACACGCCACACAGTGCAACACAGTGGGTATTCCACCTCAGAACTGCAGCAATATATGTAATGAACCATGTAATATCATTTTACATTAAAGTTACCAGAGTCACGTAATTTTCATGAGATCAGGCTGAAAAAGTCACTAACACCAAAGTACTATGAAAAGTAGCTAACTACATTGAAGCAACTTAAAGGGGCAATTTTACTATGGGTCTGTTACTATTAAATTACAAATAGCCTACCATGCTAAAATCAAGGGAGTGAAATATATTTGTTTCAACCACAATCAGCATCTACACTTGGATGACAGCATCAAAATGGAACACAAAAATCTACTTTAAATACAGTTTAATCAATAAAAAAAAACACATTTCTTTAGAAAGAGAGGACTACAATGAAAACCCTAATAAGTTGATTTTAATCAACTGATTGAGTAAACTCTTTCCTCAATCAAACTGAGTAATGGCGTCTCCAAAACTTGTGTAATTAAGTTCACTTGGTGATCATATTGTAACGATGTTGCTGGCACTGGCAATGACAAAGACGATGACGATGAAGTAAAGAACCCAAGTGCAAATTTATTCCAACTCGTGATATCCAAAACCCAAACTACAAACATGAATGAAACAAACTTGACATAAACTTGAATTCACAACCAAAGTTACATACAACAGTACCTGACAATGGAAAACGTGAGGGTTAAATACATGAACATCGGAGAACACATGACAAGGATAACCAATAAACACAAAGAACTCTAAACAAGATAACAAGACAATCAACCAATGAAAACAAGACACATGAACATGGAGGGAAACATGAAATCACATGACAAGGGAACCACATGACATGAAACAAGAACTAGAATTTCAAAATAAAAGACATGAAAAACACGAACCAACAAATTACACATGACATATCCCCCCCACTAAGGGGTGGCTCCTGATGCCCCAACACATGAACAAAACACATTAAACATGGCATAAACCCAAAGTTCTGTAGGGAGCTGGGGGGGAGGTCTTGAAGCGTGGCTAGGCAAGACATGGCGTGGGGCATGGCCTGGCAGAGTCAATGGAAAGTGGGGCCCTGAGAGGCTTGAGGGGTGGAGCCGTGTAAGGTGGGGCCGTGAGAGACTTGAGGGGCAACACCAGGAAACTTGGTGCCCGGAGAGTAGCCGACGGCTCGAAGGACCATGGTGGAGCGGGAGGTTAGGAGAACCGAGGCAGCACCCAAGGCTCGGAGGACCGAGGTGGAGCTGGGGGAATCGGAGGACAGATGCTGAGCCAGTGGGACTGAGGACCAAGGTGGAGCCGTAGGGAAGGAGGTCCCCGGTGGAGCCGCAGGCTCGGATTGACGAAGCGTAGCTGTGGGATTGGAGAGCTCAGGCGGAGCCAGGTGACCGACTGACCAAGGCGGAGCTGGAGGGACGAGGGACCCCGGAGAAGCCGATTGGCCGAAGGACCATGGTGGAGCCGAAGGGACATAGAGCCAAGGTGAAACTGAGGGCTCGGAGAACCAAGGCAGAGTCCAGGGCTCGGAGGGTCTAGGTGAATTCGGAGGATCAGAAGATCCCCTTGTCTGATCCTGAGGAAGTGTCCATAGGCTGGGTACAAGGGCGGGAACCATCTCCAGGTCCAATAGCTCTGATGATATGGCATGGAGCAGGCTCAGGCATTGCTGTGACATGACATGGAGCAGGCTGAGGCGTTGTTATGACATGGCATGGAGCAGGCTGAGGCATTGCTGTGACATGGCATGGAGCGGGAGCAGGAGCAGGCTCAGGCATTGCTGTGACATGGCATGGAGCAGGCTGAGGTGTTGCTGTGACATGGCATGGAGCAGGCTGAGGCGTTGCTGTGACATGGCATGGAGCAGGCTGAGGCGTTGCTGTGACATGGCATGGAGCAGGCTGAGGCGTTGCTGTGACATGGCATGGAGCAGGCTGAGGCGTTGCTGTGACATGGCATGGAGCAGGCTGAGGCGTTGCTGTGACATGGCATGGAGCAGGCTGAGGCGTTGCTGTGACATGGCATGGAGCAGGATGAGGATCCCAGGCAAAAGATGGCGCTAGCTCAGTGACCATGACGAGGAACTCTAGCTGGCCAAGACGTGGAACTCTGGCTCGGCATCCGCCTCCCCCACAGTGAACGTGGAACCAATAATCTGCAGGGCGAGGTTTATATATTGAGCCTGGCTGTGGGTTCTCTGACCGCATGGCATCAGCAAAGAGATACTCAATCAGTCCAAAACAAAAAATGTCTTTGAGGGCAACCTCATTAAAGTCCACCTGGCATGCCAGAGCACAAAAGTCCTCCACGTAATCCTCCAGCGGATGATTCCCCTGATGTGGGCATAGGAGTTGGTTTGCTGGGTTCATTTTTGTCGGCCAGGTATTCTGTAATGAAGTTGCTGGCACTGGCAATGACTAAGACGATGACGTTGAATTAAAGAACCCAAGTGCAAATTTATTCCAACTTGTGATATCCAAAACCCTAACTACAAACATGAATGAAACATAAACATAAACTTGACTTGACTTGACATAAGCTTGACTTTGACATAAACTTGACTTTGACATAAACTTGAATTCACAACCAAAGTTACATACAACAATACCTGACAATGGACAGTGGAAAACATGAGGGTTAAATACATGAACATGGGAGAACACATGACAAGAATAACCAATAAACACAAAGAACTCTAAACAAGATAACAAGACAATCAACCAATGAAAACAAGACACATGAACATGAAAGGAAATAAGAAATCACATGACAAGGGAACCAAGGAACTACAATTTCAAAATAAAAGACATGAAAAACATGAACCAACAAAATACACATGACACATATAGAATGAACTTAACTCTTTCAGTTAAGATGCAAGTAGACTTAACTCAGATTTGCTATTTGAATTTAGTTGTTTCTTTACGAAGGTAAAATAGTGCCTACTCTAAATGATTTGCATGCGCAGTGTAACATTTGTAAAAGCGTAAATGAAGTTACAAGCGTGATAGAAAAATGCGCATGCGCAGAGAAGGTTTTGTAAATGTGTAAATCAAGTTGCAAGCATAAGAAAAAAATATTAGCAATACTTTAATGCTTTCTTAAGTGTAATTCATGTGTTGTGGATTTGCAATTTCATATTAACACAAAAAAAAATTGGTGTGTATTCATCGGATATCCTTTTTTTTTTGCTTATACTTTTGCCACTGTTTTTGCACCTAAACATGGCCAAAAACATTGCAAACCTGCAATCAGCGATATGCAAGCAAAGGAAGGGTTTAAAGAACAGCAAAACTGACTCACCGCATAAAATCAGTCTGTATGTGTAAAGTAAACTATAGCAAACTTGTAAATGAATTGTGTTTGTGGCATAAATATTTTCCAGAACTAATCGGATATACACTGTTCCGTTTTCCCTTTTGTTGCACTCACACTTTTGTCACAAATTTCTCTCTGAAAAGAGATTTGCTAGCGTGAGGGGGAAGGTGGGTCTACCTGCTTCTAGTAACCAAACAAATTAGGTTTTCCTTGACCAGTTTCCTTGACTAATTTCACATGTTAAGTACCCCCAAAAGTACAGAAAACCTTGAAAATAATAATAATAATCCTTAGAAGAACAATAGGGTCTCTGCACTTTCAGTGCTTGGGCCCTAATAATAATAATAATAATAATAATAATAATAATAATCCTTAAAAGAACAATAGGGTCTCTGCACTTTCAGTGCGTGGGCCCTAAATATTAATACATACATGTTCTATTATTGTGAGAGTAAAGCTGATCCGACACTATTTATTGATATAATATGATTCTCAATCTGGTGTTCAAATGTTTCTTCCTTGTTGCTGTTCATTATTTTAATTATATTAATATTCTCACTGTGAGAGCGTGACCATGGCAACGTTGCGGTCGCGGTTTTTCCTTCGTTATAGGGAAAGACCACCCCAGCAGCTCCCCGCCTCAGTCCTTCTACCTACGGGTTTGAGGCCATGTTGGTTAGAACTGGGGGCGATTTGGGGACCCCAATGGGAGCCACTCCGCCGGGTAACTCCCCACAGACCTCCCATTCCCCAGTACGCTCGTTTGCCCTGGTGGGATGAGACCGCCGGCTCGTCTCAGGGTGAGTTTGAGATCTCGTTGCGGCACTCGCAAAGTGGATGAGCTCTCGATTAAGGCATCGGAGAGCAGGCTGTCCAGTCTGACACTGAGGGCTCAACTGGGCTCCCACCTTC
>NC_059389.1:32272500-32284000 GCF_019703515.2 Myxocyprinus asiaticus
TGAGTGATGCAGGTCGGCTAAGACAGGTAAGTGGTTTAGGGTGGTTCTATGGAGCTGGGGGGCGTTTAATGCACTGTTTGAGTCCAAAGTGAGTGATGCAGGTCGGCTAAGACAGGTAAGTGGTTTAGGGTGGTTCTATGGAGGTGGGGGGTGTTTAATGCACTGTTTGAGTCCGAAGTGAGTGATGCAGGTCGGCTAAGACAGGTAAGTGGTTTAGGGTGGTTCTATGGAGGTGGGGGGTGTTTAATGCACTGTTTGAGTCCGAAGTGAGTGATGCAGGTCGGCTAAGACATGTAAGTGGTTTAGGGTGGTTCTATGGAGGTGGGGGGTGTTTAATGAAGTGTGTTATGCCGAAGTGAGTGATGCAGGTCGGCTAAGACAGGTAAGTGGTTTAGGGTGGTTCTATGGAGGTGGGGGGTGTTTGATAAAGTGTGTTAGGCCGAAGTGAGTGATGCAGGTCGGCTAAGACAGGTAAGTGGTTTAGGGTGGTTCTATGGAGGTGGGGGGTGTTTGATGAAGTGTTTGAGTCCGAAGTGAGTGATGCAGGTCGGCTAAGACAGGTAAGTGGTTTAGGGTGGTTCTATGGAGGTGGGGGGTGTTTGATGAAGTGTTTGAGTCCGAAGTGAGTGATGCAGGTCGGCTAAGACAGGTAAGTGGTTTAGGGTGGTTCTATGGAGCTGGGGGGTGTTTGATGAAGTGTGTTAGGCCGAAGTGAGTGATGCAGGTCGGCTAAGACAGGTAAGTGGTTTAGGGTGGTTCTATGGAGGTGGGGGGTGTTTGATGAAGTGTGTTAGGCCGAAGTGAGTGATGCCGGTCGGCTAAGACAGGTAAGTGGTTTAGGGTGGTTCTATGGAGGTGGGGGGTGTTTGATGAAGTGTGTTAGGCCGAAGTGAGTGATGCAGGTCGGCTAAGACAGGTAAGTGGTTTAGGGTGGTTCTATGGAGGTGGGGGGTGTTTGATGAAGTGTTTGAGTCCGAAGTGAGTGATGCAGGTCGGCTAAGACAGGTAAGTGGTTTAGGGTGGTTCTATGGAGCTGGGGGGTGTTTGATGAAGTGTGTTAGGCCAAAGTGAGTGATGCAGGTCGGCTAAGACAGGTAAGTGGTTTAGGGTGGTTCTATGGAGGTGGGGGGTGTTTGATGAAGTGTTTGAGTCCGAAGTGAGTGATGCAGGTCGGCTAAGACAGGTAAGTGGTTTAGGGTGGTTCTATGGAGCTGGGGGGTGTTTGATGAAGTGTTTGAGTCCGAAGTGAGTGATGCAGGTCGGCTAAGACAGGTAAGTGGTTTAGGGTGGTTCTATGGAGGTGGGGGGTGTTTAATGCACTGTTTGAGTCCGAAGTGAGTGATGCAGGTCGGCTAAGACAGGTAAGTGGTTTAGGGTGGTTCTATGGAGGTGGGGGGTGTTTAATGCACTGTTTGAGTCCGAAGTGAGTGATGCAGGTCGGCTAAGACAGGTAAGTGGTTTAGGGTGGTTCTATGGAGGTGGGGGGTGTTTGATGAAGTGTGTTAGGCCGAAGTGAGTGATGCAGGTCGGCTAAGACAGGTAAGTGGTTTAGGGTGGTTCTATGGAGCTGGGGGGTGTTTGATGAAGTGTTTGAGTCCGAAGTGAGTGATGCAGGTCGGCTAAGACAGGTAAGTGGTTTAGGGTGGTTCTATGGAGCTGGGGGGTGTTTGATGAAGTGTGTTATGCCGAAGTGAGTGATGCAGGTCGGCTAAGACAGGTAAGTGGTTTAGGGTGGTTCTATGGAGGTGGGGGGTGTTTAATGAAGTGTGTTAGGCCGAAGTGAGTGATGCAGGTCGGCTAAGACAGGTAAGTGGTTTAGGGTGGTTCTATGGAGGTGGGGGTGTTTGATGAAGTGTGTTATGCCGGCTATAGTGACATCCCCCCGGCTAATGAGTGACATGTTGAATGCATGGGTGAAATGATACACTTGACACAGAGTTAACATTCAAAACAAAGTGCTCTTTATTTATAACATTGAACGGTGTTTAAGGCTTTATTCCAAGTGCTTTTAGGGCATGTTTTCGGGCCTTGCATTCCTCCTTGGCCGTCTGGTCTGCTACGTAGAACTGCGCAGCCGTGTCTGGGTGGTGGCACATGTAGCGAGAGCCTGTCCCTCTGCGCCCGCTGAAGTCGTGCGAAACCCTGGGTGGAGATAAGAAGAGACATGGGTTAGGAGACTTGTGTTACTGCTGTGGATGCATTGACGGATGGATGGATGGTGTATACTCACGTGTGTGACAATACTGGTCCGGATCTGCTTGAAGGAGGGTGCCCCCGGCAGTTTCAGGCACTTCCATGCGCTCCTGAATTGGGTGAGAAGCGCGGTGCACAAGCCCCCCTTCGGGGCACAGAAGCAGTAAAGGGACTCACCGCCCCGGAGCTCTAGGAGTTCAGACACCCATCTGTACTCTTCGGGGTTGAAAGCCACGTTGGCTCTTCCGAAGAAGGCCGCCGTCTTGTGGTGCCTGACCGCCACCACCCTCTCGCCGTTGTCCAGCTCGCCGGCCCCCCGGAACTCCTCCACGGTCATGTTCGCTATGACGCACCGCCGGTGACCGGAGCTGACGACGAGGTAACCCGCTATCATCCCCTGAGCGACACGGAGGTTGTTGGGGCTGGGCGACTCACGCAGCCGCTGAAAGAGAGCGGGCACCCTGTCCCGAGCTCGCCGCCAGTAGCGCCTCAAGGTGGACATGTCAATGACCCGCCTGAAACTGGTGGCCCAGGCGTCGCACCGGTGGACCACCAGCTCCGCTCTCAGATGTGCCATCTGCCTCTTGCACGCACACCGGAGCTGCCTCACGGCGGCATCGGTGAAGTACTCCCCCTTGTCGTCGTTGTCCTCGATGAAGGAGCAAAAGAGGCGAAGGTCGAGCAGGTAGTGCTGGCAGTGGTGACCGCGAGGCCCCTCTCAGCTAAGGCCTGCGCCCAACCTCACGCCTCATCCGGCAGGGTAAGGTCCGTGACGAACCTCGCTCCCCCCTTCCCGGCACACCACTCGAAGAACGCCGTGACCTGCTTGGCTTTCTGGGTGGCGTTGTCACGGCACTTGGAGGATGGCCTGGCCCCCAGGCAGGACAGCTTGAACGCCCGGATCAGGCGAGCGATGTCGTCGAGGTGGTCCGGGCCACGCATCATGCTGGCGGCGTCTTGCCGCATCAGAGCCCCGGTGCTCACGAGCTTCAGGCGAGGTCTCTTTTGCTGGAGCGCCCGGAGTTGAGAGAGCGTCTGTGCCCGGTAAGCCACGGCGAGGTGTGCCCTTTGCTCCTCGGCGTTACAGCGGTGGACGCGCAGCAGGTGCCTGTCCAGGCGCACTATCCCCTTTGTCCCACAGGCCTCCACCGGGCAGTCGAAGGCTTTCCTCCACTTGCTTCCCCGGATTAAAGCGGCCAGGAGGGAGAGTTCGTCACGGTCGGTCACCCTGTGGTTGACCGTAAGGTGGGTCTCCACGTGGCCGCCGCCACCACAGTCTTTCCGGCAGAGCACGCACTGGTAGCTAGACATGGCGAGAGTCAAAAGGGGGGCGAATACTTTCTCTCCAGGAGACCGGCGAGCAGGCGTCGAATGGCCGGGCCGCCGCTGTGATGTCCGGCGAAGGTACGAGCTGTCCCGGCGTCAGTATGAACGTCGAAAGGGGGGCGAATACTTTCTCTCCAGGAGGCTGGCGAGCAGGCGTCGAATGGCCGGGCCGATGCTGTGATGTCCGGCGAAGGTACGAGCTGTCCCGGCGTCAGTATGAGCGTCGAAAGGGGGGCGAACACTTTCTCTCCAGACGGCGAGTCCACCCAGGTAAGTATCCTGCCGGCGCCGCTCCTCCCCGGGCTGCAGATTCCACCGTCGAGCAGGTGTTCACACGCTGGAAGTCAGGCGAAGAGTGGCGCTAGCACACCGGCTGCACGGCTTATATAGGCCGCTGATGACACACCCTCTCCCCGGCCCGGCCAATCAGCTAATTAGCCCGCTCTCGCTCGAGCTTGTGCATAATTAGTGTAAAATATTTTAACCAATCGTGGGCGCCGCTCAGGCGGCCAATCAGGGGCTTGAGCGGCCGCCTAACCGCCAAACGGCAGCGGACTGCAGCGCACAGAGAGGCCGGGCAAAGGCGCTTCGAAGCCAGGCAAAGGCGCTTCGAAGCCGGACAAAGGCGCTTCGAAGCCCGGCGGGCTGCAGCGCACAGAGAGGCCGGGCAAAGGCGCTTCGAAGCCCGGCGCTGGCGCCGTCTTTCACCGGCGTCCTCACAGCGGGCGCGGGCGGCTCGGGGTCCTGGTTAAGGTTAGGATATATGCCGTTGAAACAATGTTTAATTGCGGCCAACTTGGACGGCCATGTTGACACGGGCGACAGCCGTTTGGACGCGGAGGTCGTGGGGTACGATATCTCGGGGACCCGGTGGGCTAGAGAGATGAGGCTGGGCTCGTTGGAAAGGTCTCGGGCGTGCCTTTCGAACGAGGCCGGTCTCTACCCGGTGGCACTTCTGGTTCTGGAGCTAGGGCCATCTTTCTTCGATTATATCCACAGCAGCAGTATCAACGGCCGCGGCCGGTCACGTTGGAAGGTCTCGGTCGCACCTTTTCTAGCGAGACCGTTCTGTACTCCGTACAGGTGTGAGTAAGGTGTCATTGGAAGCGTCTCGGTGATACCTTTCCAACGAGCCCTGTCCCAAGGGTGTGAGACCCAGGGTTCGGGAGCTAGAGGCTCAAATGTGCAAAATGCTATCTCGGGCCCCGAGGCCACCACCAGGTAGAGGGTCGGGGCCGGTGTCGTTGGAAAGGGATCGTCGAGATGTGTAAGGGCCCCGAATTTGGTGTCCCGGGGCCTCTCCGTTCTGGAGATACAGCCGTCGAAAGAGTCGTTCTCCAGAGAGGGTGTAATCCAAGGCCCATATCTCTGAGACCCGGAGGACTACAGAGACGGGGCAGGGCTCAATCAAAGGGTCCCTTCGAGCCACGTCGGATGAGCCTCTAACGGGGTCCGGGGTCGGTCCGGTTCGGGAGGTAGCCCTCAAACGTAATCCGTCACGTCCACGTGAAGGCTGGAGCGGCCGCCGCTCCGCGCGAAAACGGAGTAGGGAGGTGGGGTTTGGCTCGTCTGAAAGGACGCAGAAGGCAGGTTCGAACGCAACGAACCCGGAGTCTGTGCTGTGTCCGCTCCGGGAGAAACGTCCGTGGGACGTCGGGCGGTCCAGAGCCGCTGTATCCGGGAAGTAACCACCCAGGAACGTGAGGCCGGGCTCGTTGGAAAGGTCTTGCTGCGGCCTTTCCAACGAGACCAACTGCGAGCCCATAGGTGGTCGCCTTCGGGAGATATGGCCGGCGGAAGAATAGGTTTTGCACAGGATCCTATTACCGGACCACGGGCCACCTGGGCTGGAGAGTTTGAAGGTGCTTCAACAGCAGGTAAGTGTGACGGGGACAGTGACAGTGTCATAAGCCGGGGTGTGTGACACCTGCCTGGGCATGGTCAACTTGCCCCAGGCCCCTGGATGTGCTAATACAACAGGTAAGTATGAAGGGTAGAGTGTCAGTGTTATAAGCCGGGGTGAGTGACACCTGTCTGGGCATGGACAACATGCCCCAGGCCCCTGGAGGTGCTTAAAGAACCGGTAAGTGTGATGGGTAGAGTGTCAGTGTATTATGCCGGGGTGAGTGACACCTGCCTGGGCATGGTCAACTTGCCCCAGGCCCCTGGAGGTGCTTAAAGAACCGGTAAGTGTGATGGGTAGAGTGTCAGTGTTATAAGCCGGGGTGAGTGACACCTGTCTGGGCATGGACAACATGCCCCAGGCCACTGGAGGTGCTTAAAGAACCGGTAAGTGTGATGGGTAGAGTGTCAGTGTATTAAGCCGGGGTGAGTGACACCTGTTTGGGCATGGACAACTTGCCCCCAGGCCCCTGGAAGTGCTTAAAGAACCATTAATTGTGATGGGTACAGAGTCATTGTCATAAGCCGGGGTGAGTGACACCTGCCTGGGCATGGACAACATGCCCCAGGCCCCTGCATGTGCTGATACAACAGGTAAGTGTGATGAGTAGTGTGTCAGTGTATTAAGCCGGGGTGAGTGACACCTGCCTGGGCATGGACAACTTGCCCCAGGCCCCTAGATGTGCTGATACAACAGGTAAATATGAAGGGTAGAGTGTCAGTGTTATAAGCCGGGGTGAGTGACACCTGTCTGGGCATGGACAACATGCCCCAGGCCCCTGGAGGTGCTTAAAGAACCGGTAAGTGTGATGGGTAGAGTGTCAGTGTATTAAGCCGGGGTGAGTGACACCTGCCTGGGCATGGACAACATGCCCCAGGCCCCTGGAGGTGCTTAAAGAACCAGTAAGTGTGATAGGTAGAGTGTCAGTGTATTAAGCCAGGATGAGTGACACCTGCCTGGGCATGGACAACTTGCCCCAGGCCCCTGGATGTGCTGATACAACAGGTAAGTATGAAGGGTAGAGTGTCAGTGTTATAAGCCGGGCTGAGTGACACCTGCCTGGGCATGGACAACTTGCCCCAGGCCCCTGGAAGTGCTGAGACAACCATTAAGTGTGATGGGTACAGAGTCATTGTCATAAGCCGGGGTGAATGACACCTGCCTGGGCATGGACAACTTGCCCCCAGGCCCCTGGATGTGCTGATACAATAGGTAAGTATGAAGGGTGGAGTGTCATTGTCATAAGCCGGGGTGTGTGACACCTGTCTGGGCATGGACAACATGGCCCAGGCCCCTGGATGTGCGGAGACAACAGGTAAGTATGAAGGGGAAAGTGTCAGTGTCACAAGCCGAGGTGTGTGACACCTGTGGGCATGATACATAACAAAAAGGGCCTGGAAGAATGGTCAAAAAGCATCAAAAAATGACTAAGTCAATGCATTCTTGATGATCTGTTGACATAGGGTGTGTGTTGCAGTGACTGTAGCCGAGGAGGGTGCGTGTGTCACCACATTGACAACTTGCCCCAGGCCCCAGGAGGTGCACAAAGAACCAGTAAGTGTGATGGGGACAGTGTCAGTGTCATAAGCCGAGGTGTGTGACACCTGTGGGCATAATACATAACACAAAGGGCCTGGAGGAATTATCAAAAAGTGTCAAAAAATGACTAAGTCAATACATTCTGGAAGATCTGTTGTCATAGGTTGTCTGTTACAGTGACTGTAGCCGAGGAGGGTGCTTGTGTCACCGCATTGACAACTTGCCCCAGGCCCCTGGAGGTGCTGAGACAACCGGTAAGTGTGATGGGGACAGTGTCAGTGTCATAAGCCGAGGTGTGTGACACCTGTGGGCATAATAAGTATCACAAAGGGCCTGGAAGAATGATCAAAAAGTGTGAAAAAATGACTAAGTAATTATCGGGAGAGGGTGTAAGAACCAGGCCCTCTGCCGAACCGGGTGAGGCCGAGAGGGTGAGCCTTGGTGGGCATAAATCAGCTCTATGTAGTGCCTGGAGGTCCAAAAAGTGATGCAGAAAAATTTTTGGGTTGAAAAATGACTAATTAATTTTCGGGAGAGGGTGTAAGAACCAGGCCCTCTGCCGATCCAGCTGAGGCAGAGAGGGTGCACCCTGGTCGGCATAAATCAGCTCTATGTAGTGCCTGGAGGTCCAAAAAGTGATGTAGAAAAATGTTTTGTTGAAAAAACGACTAAGTATTTTTCGGGAGAGGGTGTAAGAACCAGGCCCTCCGCTGAATCGTCTGAAGCCGAGAGGGTGAGCCTTGGTGGGCATGAATTGGCTTCATGTACCTCCTGGATGTCAAAATAGTGATGCTGAAAATGTTTGTGCTGATTTAATTGATGTCCATGGGGGAAAGGGTCAGTTTCAATTGATTTCAAAGGGGAGACAGTGTAAATGACCTTATTCGAGCTGTGAAACACCAATCTGGGCATGAAAAATAGCCCAAAGGGCCTGGAAGTATGATCCAAAAGTGTTAAATAATGACTAAGTCAATGCAGTCTGGATGATTTGTTGTTATATGGTGTTTGATTCAGTGACTGTAGCCGAGGAAGGTGTCTGTCACTGGATTGACAACATGCCCCAGGCCCCTGGAGGTGCTTAAAGAACCGGTAAGTGTGATGGTACAGTGACAGTGTCATAAGCCGGGGTGAGTGACACCTGCCTGGGCATGGACAACTTGCCCCAGGCCCCTGGAAGTGCTGAGACAACCATTAAGTGTGATGGGTACAGAGTCATTGTCATAAGCCGGGGTGAGTGACACCTGCCTGGGCATGGACAACTTGCCCCCAGGCCCCTGGAAGTGCTTAAAGAACCAGTGAGTGTGATGGGTACAAAGTCATTGTCATAAGCCGGGGTGAGTGACACCTGCCTTGGCATGGACAACTTGCCACAGGCCCCTGGAAGTGCTGAGACAACCATTAAGTGTGATGGGTACAGAGTCATTGTCATAATCCGTGGTGAGTGACACCTGCCTGGGCATGGACAACTTGCCCCCAGGCCCCTGGATGTGCTGATACAATAGGTAAGTATGAAGGGTGGAGTGTCATTGTCATAAGCCGGGGCATGTGACACCTGCCTGGGCATGGACAACTTGCCCCCAGGCCCCTGGAAGTGCTGAGACAACCATTAAGTGTGATGGGTACAGAGTCATTGTCATAAGCCGGGGTGAGTGACACCTGCCTGGGCATGGACAACTTGCCCCCAGGCCCCTGGAAGTGCTGAGACAACCATTAAGTGTGATGGGTACAGAGTCATTGTCATAAGCCGGGGTGAGTGACACCTGCCTGGGCATGGACAACTTGCCCCCAGGCCCCTGGAGGTGCTTAAAGAACCAGTAAGTGTGATGGGTACAGAGTCATTGTCATAAGCCGGGGTGAGTGACACCTGCCTGGGCATGGACAACTTGCCCCAGGCCCCTGGAGGTGCACTAAGAACCAGTAAGTGTGATGGGGACAGTGTCAGTGTCATAAGCCGAGGTGTGTGACACCTGTGGGTATGATACATAACACAAAGGGCCTGGAAGAATGGTCAAAAAGCATCAAAAAATGACTAAGTCAATGCATTCTGGATGATCTGTTGACATAGGGTGTGTGTTGCAGTGACTGTTTCCGAGGAGGGTGCGTGTGTCACCGCATTGACAACTTGCCCCAGGCCCCTGGAGGTGCACTAAGAACCAGTAAGTGTGATGGGGACAGTGTCAGTGTCATAAGCCGAGGTGTGTGACACCTGTGGGCATGATACATAACACAAAGGGCCTGGAAGAATGGTCAAAAAGCATCAAAAAATGACTAAGTCAATGCATTCTTGATGATCTGTTGACATAGGGTGTGTGTTGCAGTGACTGTAGCCGAGGAGGGTGCGTGTGTCACCACATTGACAACTTGCCCCAGGCCCCAGGAGGTGCACAAAGAACCAGTAAGTGTGATGGGGACAGTGTCAGTGTCATAAGCCGAGGTGTGTGACACCTGTGGGCATAATACATAACACAAAGGGCCTGGAGGAATTATCAAAAAGTGTCAAAAAATGACTAAGTCAATACATTCTGGAACATCTGTTGTCATAGGTTGTCTGTTACAGTGACTGTAGCCGAGGAGGGTGCTTGTGTCACCGCATTGACAACTTGCCCCAGGCCCCTGGAGGTGCTTAGACAACCGGTAAGTGTGATGGTACAGTGACAGTGTCATAAGCCGGGGTGAGTGACACCTGTCTGGGCATGGACAACTTGCCCCAGGCCCCTGGAAGTGCTTAAAGAACCAGTGAGTGTGATGGGTACAAAGTCATTGTCATAAGCCGGGGTGAGTGACACCTGCCTGGGCATGGACAACTTGCCCCAGGCCCCTGGAAGTGCTGAGACAACCATTAAGTGTGATGGGTACAGAGTCATTGTCATAAGCCGGGGTGAGTGACACCTGCCTGGGCATGGACAACTTGCCCCCAGGCCCCTGGAAGTGCTGAGACAACCATTAAGTGTGATGGGTACAGAGTCATTGTCATAAGCTGGTGTGAGTGACACCTGCCTGGGCATGGACAACTTGCCCCCAGGCCCCTGGAAGTGCTTAAAGAACCAGTGAGTGTGATGGGTACAAAGTCATTGTCATAAGCCAGGGTGAGTGACAACTGCCTGGGCATGGAAAACTTGCCCCCAGGCCCCTGGAAATGCTTAAAGAACCAGTGAGTGTGATGGGTACAAAGTCATTGTCATAAGCCGGGGTGAGTGACACCTGCCTGGGCATGGACAACTTGCCCCAGGCCCCTGGAAGTGCTGAGACAACCATTAAGTGTGATGGGTACAGAGTCATTGTCATAATCCGTGGTGAGTGACACCTGCCTGGGCATGGACAAATTGCACCCAGGCCCCTGGATGTGCTGATACAATAGGTAAATATGAAGGGTGGAGTGTCATTGTCATAAGCCGGGGCGTGTGACACCTGCCTGGGCATGGACAACTTGCCCCCAGGTCCCTGGATGTGCTGATACAACAGGTAAGTATGAAGGGTGGAGTGTCATTGTCATAAGCCGGGGTGAGTGACACCTGCCTGGGTGTGGACAACTTGCCCCTAGGCCCCTGGAAGTTCTTAAAGAACCAGTAAGTGTGATGGGTACAGAGTCATTGATATAAGCCGGGGTGAGTGACACCTGCCTGGGTATGGACAACATGCCCCAGGCCCCTGGATGTTCTGATACAACAGGTAAGTATGAAGGGTGGAGTGTCATTGTCATAAGCTGGGGTGAGTGACACCTGCCTGGGTATGGACAACTTGCACCCAGGCCCCTGGATGTGCTGATACAATAGGTAAGAATGAAGGGGACAGTGTCAGTGTCATAAGCCGGGGTGAGAGTCACCTGCCTGGGTGTGGACAACTAGCCCCAGGCCCCTGGAGGTGCTTAAAGAACCAGTAAGTGTGATGGGAACAGAGTCATTGTCATAAGCCGGGGTGAGTGACACCTGCCTGGGTATGGACAACTTGCCCCCAGGCCCCTGGAAGTGCTTAAAGAACCAGTAAGTGTGATGGGTACAGAGTCATTGTTATAAGCCGGGGTGAGTGACACCTGCTTGGGTGTGGACAACTTCCCCCCAGGCCCCTGGAAGTGCTTAAAGAACCAGTAAGTGTGATGGGTACAGAGTCATTGTTATAAGCCGGGGTGAGTGACACCTGCCTGGGTATGGACAACTTGCCCCCAGGCCCCTGGAAGTGCTTAAAGAACCAGTAAGTATGATGGGTACAGAGTCATTGTCATAAGCCGGGGTGAGTGACACCTGCATGGTAATGGACAACTTGCAACCAGGCCCCTGGAAGTGCTTAAAGAACCAGTAATTGTGATGGGGACAGTGTCAGTGTCATAAGCCGAGGTGTATGACACCTGTGGGCATGATACATAACACAAAGGGCCTGGAAGAATGATCAAAAGTGTCAAAAAATGACTAAGTCTCAATGCATTCTGGATGATCTGTTGTCATAGGTTGTCTGTTGCAGTGAATGTATCCGATTAGGGTGTGTGTGTCACCGCATTGACAACTTGCCCCAGGCCCCTCGAGGTGCACAAAGTACCAGTAAGTG